>NC_135779.1:319467-414642 GCF_028453695.1 Augochlora pura
CTACGCAATGTTGTTCTTCACTTCCTCAGTCTGTTATTGTCCTCGCAAGTATGTAAACGTGTTTCGTAAGACGGCCCTCGAAAATATTCTAACTAAATTTTTCCGATTCCAGATGGACTGCGCAATGTTGTTCGTCATTTCCTCAGTCTGTTATTGTCCTCGCAAGTATGTAAACGTGTTTCGTAAGACGGTCCTCGAAAATATTCTGACCGTTACTGAAAGTTAGGCGTACTGCGCAATGTTGCTCTTCATTTCCTCAGTCTGTTACTGTCCTCGCAAGTATGTAAACGTGTTTCGTAAAACGGCCCTCGAAAATATTCTAACTAAATTTTTCCGATTCCAGATGGACTGCGCAATGTTGTTCGTCATTTCCTCAGTCTGTTATTGTCCTCGCAAGTATGTAAACGTGTTTCGTAAGACGGCCCTCGAAAATATTCTAACTAAATTTTTCCGATTCCAGATGGACTTCCATTGATTACTGCTGACCCTTGGTCCACCTGTGGTCACTAACGACCATCGTAGGAATCAGTTGCGGTCATCCAGGTGAGTACTTAATATTGTATACAAGTCAAAATTAATTTTTCTAAGTATTAAATTGCAAGTGACATTGAATTTCTGCTGAAAAAAATTATTTCACTAGAACTCCTGTTCTTTACAACTACGTGGATGCAAGTGGTGCACGGCTCATGTGTGGACGGAAGCAGAGATCGAGAGGATCGTTGCAGGTTTCTTCGTCGGGATGTCTTCCTGTTCCGGAATTCTAAAGCAGCTGTCTTCTGTCATCAAGTAGTGAGTGAATATTTCAAGAAATTATTACGTAGAAATTGTAGTATTTTTTAACGAGTACAGTGACCAAAGGGTTGCCCGGCAATCCTTTGAGTGGTAATATGTTTCTTAGGTAGGTAGGGTCTTTCTGCACGCCGCGATTTCTTTCAATATTTTCAACTATCGCTAATTTTATTTCGAACCTGCCAAAAAATCGGTCTTTCGGATTGCACGCGTTTAACATAAAACGAATGTTGCAAAAATGATATTGGTACATTTGCTGTACCAATATATCGAACAAGTTTATTTCGATTAATCGTATTAGAGACCGCGTGCAGAAAGACGGCCCCCCTTATATAAAATATATTTCTTAAAATTCAAAGTAGAGTCTCACTTTTTCTTGTTTTGATATTTTTATTAGACTTATTCGTACGCGCATCTTTTGAATTATTATTATCAATTCATTAAACGTATTTGAAGATACTTTGAAATTATTTTTATCAAATCATTTAACGTATCCGAACATTGAAATTGTTCCTATGAAGTTATCATTAAACGTCGCACTAATTTAAAATGAAATTTAAAATATCCCTCCCCGGAAGCTAATGACACTTTTTAGATAGGACTTTCAGAGATTCGAGGTTCTATGCTCGTTGCTCCAATCCTTTCGAGTGCCCAAGGTTACTCGGAAGGGTGCGAGCAACGGCGCATGGAACGGTATTTAAAAAATTGCGATTGACAATGGTTAGCGTATCGTGCACGACGTAATTTCCACTTGTGTGTGTGTGTGATTAGGTAGTGGATTTTGCGTCGGTTTTTTAAAATTGTAATTAAGTTGAATAAAACATATTCCATTCGCGATCCATGTCATGCAACGTGGATCCGTATGGAATATGTATAGAATGTTCATTCGCTATTCTTATTTCGAGAATTGTGACTCCACTTAAGGGATACTTATTGTAAAATGACTGTCATTAATAGTCGATTAGAGTCGCGAGAAAATAAATTTTAATTATTATAAAATCGCAATGATCGCTACCATTGTCAGTCGATTTCAGGAACTAACATGTACCTTAATTGTGAATGAATGTGATCATGTTGGGGTGTCAGAGGCGTCCCGGGACGTTCTCCGCAGGTTAGCACCTCAGCGTATGTGTGCCAATCGTGAAGCGAATGTGTTGGTGCGATTGCATTGCTATTTTTTAAATATAGGATTAGGTAGGCTAGGTAACTTGCCTTAGCGCGTGTGTGTGTGTGAACTGTTAGGTAGGGCCGGGACTGACCGTCGTTCTCTTTCGGGTAGGCCGCGATTCGCCCGACGGTCAGTCACCGGTAGGGCTCAAAGGGTTCGATTCGAGCTTTATTCGAACGGTGCATGACGTTCGATGTTATAGCTCGAAATCGATCCTTTGAAAATTCTCTTAGCTTCCGCGGTCGCGAACGCGTACGCGCGGGAATTAGGGCTTTCGAAACGAAACGATACCGGCTCCATTGCACCAGCAGGATTATCGGCTTTTTCCGAAACATTGTTACTTTGTTTCGGAAATCGTTGGTTTTCTACTAGCTGCGGAGCACGTGTAGGGTTCTAGGTTCATCAGGCGATTCGCCGAAGAAAGAAGAGGCTAAATGCCGAAGAGGCCTCTCCAACAAACTGTTGAGAGAGGCCACCCTATTGTCGTTACCACTTTGTCACTGTACTCGTTTGTTAAAATTGTAATTGTTGTAGTAGTAGTGGTAGTCGTAGTAGTATATGGGCAGGCCTTGCCGCCCCAACGATCAGCGCAGATGGGCACGTCCGCGATTTGCAAGTAGCGTTGCGAAATGACCACGCGTTGCTTTAATCAATTTTGAGCAGAGATAAAAATTAGTGTTCTAAATAAAATAGACACGATTTCCATTACTATTGAAATAAATTCTCTAAAGCGTAGCGTTGCGTATGAAATAATCGCGATTTCATCTTGTTTCTTATGCATAGTAACTTTAAATATAGCGTTGCGAATAAATAGAATATCTCGCGTTGCTTTGATCAATTTTTAACGTTTCTCAAAGTCTATTTGCTCTCGAAAACTTGTCTTTTGGATCTCTGTTCGTTGAATTAGCGTTGCGTTGATACAATCGCGTTGCAGTAGTTTTGCTTTTCGACTTTTCAGACGCCCATGCTGCGCTGCAACGATCGGCTCGGGTGGGCGCATCCGCGACTTGCCATAGCGTTGCGAATTAATCACGCGTTGCTTCAGTCAATTGTTCGAACAGAAATTGAACTTGGCGTTGCGCAACCGATCGCGTTCGAACTTGCAAATTTCCTTAAATTTTTCAAAGTCGATAAAGCAGCTGCTTTTAAGGATCAGTGTAACTTTTTGCATTTCTGTTCGTTGTGTTAGTGTTGCGTTTAAATAATCGCGTTGCAAGTAGCTTCACTTTCGTATTTCCAGACGCCCACGCCGACACCGCAACAATGGACAGGCCCCTCGCTGTCCCAACGAACAGCTCGGATGGGCAAACCGCGATTTTTGCATTAGAGTATTTGTCTTTGAATCAATTTCAAAGTTAGCGTCACGTAAATGATCGCGTTGCAGTAGCTGCATTCGTTTTTCAGGGCCCATGCCGGAGCTGCGACGCACCGCAGCGTGGCATTCGCGATGTTTTCTTAGAGTCGCGAGTCGAATACGAATTACAAGTTCGCGAAATAGTAATTAGCGTTCCGTTTTTAATCGCGTTTATGGAAACGAGATAGTCGGAGGCACATGACCACCTCGCAGCATAAGACCGTGAAACACCATCTCTGTCTAAAAAAGACAGCGCTACTAGACCTCGGTCTATATCCAGGGCGGCCGGCTCGTAGAATTTTTATTCTGCGAGCTGGAACCACCGTCCTGGACGAAGGGGCGCATCCGTCCTGGCGTTACGACGCCCAGGCGGGTGGGTGGTGCGTAGCGTAGGAATCCGGGGTGGATTCCAAGGGGCTGGGGACAGCCCCTGTCGCTAGGCTATCTCGAAATAATAGCGTTGCGAAGATTCTTTTACGCGTAGTTTTAGAGTCGCGAAAATTGCAACGCGTTGCATTAGAGTTACGAAATAAATGCCACGCTGCGGGTAGCCGATCCAAGGATTGCTGCATCGTCGACGGGTTCCTTTTAGCGTTCCGTGAAAATAGATCAAAGTGCACGGGAGTTCACCATTTTCAATGAAATAAATTAGTATCGCGACAAAAAATGCACTGACCGCGTTTGCTTTTATATAGCAATGTCTGTTTCTTAAAATAGTGTTGCGCAAGCACGGTCCATTCGCGCGTTTGTTTTTGGAATACATGTCGAGTGGACCATCGTTTCTAGCGAATTTTATCCGACTTACTAACGCGTTACTTACTAACGCATCGCGTTATTTATTAACCCTGTACACTCGAGTGGCGCCTCTGCGGCGACATTGAAATTTTTGTAACACGTTCCAAAGTTATTCGCATAGATATCACCAGAGCTTAGATTGGAAAATTTGTTGAACGTGTAATTGTTATATGAGTCGCGAGACTCAATTTCATATGCATAGAATGAATTTTGTTATATAAAATGAAAATACTGGAAGCCAGAGAAATTATTTTATGTATGTATTTTTTTATTGTTGTATGTATTTTTTTATTTTTTACTTATATGTATTTTATATTACTTAAACCCATAGACAGTTTTAGCCAATGCGGAGGAAATAACATGCCACAAAATTGCAGAAATATCATCGAGGGATGCCAGTGTTGCGTTATTTATTAAGTCGTGCGTTAATTATTAAGTTGATTATCATCCACCTTTGGATTATCATCCACCGTGAGGTCATTATTCGCCGTGGGATGCGTGCGACTTGTTAATTATTGCGTCTTTTCTAAGTAGTATTAAGATCACTCAGGGGCCTCCGTCCCACGGGACATGCCCCGTGGGGGGCACGGGTTGTAGCGTCCCCGAGTTTCCCGAATCGCTAAAAGTATGTCAAGTATTATTGCCTTAGCTTTGCTCGTTCAACATTCGTTGTCAATTTTCGGCCCAACCATGGTGGTCCTGCTTGCGCAATCTCTCGGAGTCTCGTAGATCATCTTGTTCGGCGAGTTATCATGCGGTTTGAGCATCCAATCGTTCATCCTCCTGCAGCGGTGGACATTCTCCCTTCGCTTCGGCATCTAAGACGCCCGTAACCCCTTCATTGGGGGGAGGGTGCAGGGGGAGAATGTTCAACGTTGTAGGTGCATGTCGCGATTGGCTGCTCATTCCAATTGATACCTCGTCGAATAATGATATCTGCGGAATTCCGAGGCTTGTGCAAGTATTGCTCGCGTCGCGTCACCCTCGCTCGAGTCGGGGTCTTCTGCTCCGGCTCGTTTTTGATTTTCTTTTTGAAAGAATCAGAACCTTCTGCTCTGATTCACTTTGGTCCCAGTGGTCAGGTGGCTTCTCCATCGATCCACTTTTGGTCCGCAATAGTACTCGACATATTATTTCACCGGTGAAAGGGAGGGAGCCATAACGAATGCCGGCTTCGTTCTGACTCCCTTCCGAGTCTCCAGTCACAGCAACCTCCACGTGGTGAGACTCGGGCAATCGATGTAATTGCCGATTTCTAATCAGCTGTAAATTCGTTTGCATCTAATTCGAAATCGACAATTACATCGAGCTAATGGCTGTGAAATGGTGGTGGGTTAGTTTTTAAGGCGTTCCTTTTTTTAACACGTAGGAGAAAATGAAAGAAATTTATACCTGCACGTTAAATTGAGATCTCGATATCTCAGCTATTATTTCTAGCCCAATTCACATATTTGAGGACTTTTTGTACGCGCATGGTGATCCTCAACAACTGGACAATCGTTAAAATTAAATACAATGCGGTTGAAAAGAATAAATCGCAGTTGAAATTTTCGGCCGTTCTAGTCAAAGATAGTTATCCTTGGCAGCGTCGCGCGCGCTAACTCAACTACTTGGTGCGGGACGCTACCGCGTCTCATGGTATACACCGCGGACGAACGTCGATACGGAGGAAGGTGTCCACATGCCCGCGACCGACGAATTCGGGTGCGATCATGCAAGAAATCTGGCCGAACGAACTGGAAGGGACGGGGATCCCGTAACACGATCGGGCCAGCCCCGATCACTTCGGTGATCCCTCGACGAGGCGCACGTATGTAAAACGTGAAATCGTGATACGAGATCGCCCGTTCCTGGAGAAACCGGCACACTCGTCCTCGCTCCCTTTCCCTTTCCCTTTTCTCTTCCCCTTCCCCTTCCCCGTCCCCATCTCTTACCCTTTACAGGAAACGAGATAAGTGTCGGGCTGTCCCGAACGATTAGCTCGTCGCCGGAGAATGCCCGACGACCGAAAAGCAGAATTCTGTAAAGATCGAGGCTCCTCTCGCTCGCGTCCTATTCGACCCTTATTTCCTTTGCAATCGGCAGCAAAGTTGAAAGCTTTTGCTCTAGTTGGTTTTACCAGAATTTCAGATCGGCGTCTTCGGGAAAAGTGGCTACGCTAGGAGCGGGGGCAGGCGACACATGCGCAGGGAACGCGGCACTGCCTCCGCTTTTCGCGAGTACTCTGGCCACGCCTCCCGACTCGCGTCGCGCTCGTTAATTCCGTGCCCTGCTGCAAGACTCGCGAGAGCGAGCTTTCTCGAAATTTCGTACGATGGACCTGCTCGAGCCGAAATCTATCCGGCGGATAGGACAGAGCCGCTAATTTTCTCTGAACGCTTCTTTCTCCGATGCTAATGAACTCGGTGTTAGGGTCGGCGCAGAAGGAAACGTGACTCCCCGAAGGACATTAGTCAGCCGTAGGAGGGAACATTGCGCGTTAAAGCGGAGAATCCTCGGAGCATCGGGACTGTTCCGGTGCGGTTTCCGAGCGTCTCGAATCGGAGACAGATCGACGAATTCGAGCGAGAAAATTCTCGGGGGACACGCGGGCCCCGTGCGGACTCGCCTCGAGGCCCAAGGGGCCGAGTCGGGCCTAATGGAGGGTGTCGCGACAAAAGGAGGAGCCCGGTGTCCCTCTACCTTGTTGACTAAATAAAGGATTGCAAATTTTCGATTCCAATGGCCACGGGTCGGCGCATTTGTCCGACTAACGGTCGCCAATTTGTCACACGGCTTACTCGTTGCGAGCGCTGCCGGGCTGCCTGCAGCTCGAAACCATTTTAGACGCTGCTTCTCCGTCGAGAATCCTCGCCGACACTGCCCCGGTATTTGCTCCGTGCAAATTATTGCGGCTGGTCAGCCGTAAACGAGCGTTTACCGCAAACGATTCAACGCCGTTGCGCCGCTGATCGTCCTCGATGGTTCTATTAACTGGGAAAGACTCGACTCGGGTTCCGCCGACAACGCACGGTTTGCCTCGCGCGGAACATCGCGGTGACACTTTTACAATGCTAACAAAACCGTAAAATAAAAAGCGAGAGATCGCATTACGATTACAATTGGCAAGTTCGGCGAGGTGAAAATATTACTGCATAGTCAGGGGATAGTTTCCAAATTGTTTCCTCGTTGTCCAAGCAATGTATTAATACGGGGGGTAGGACGTCTACCGGGCTACGGAGAATGTTGAGCAGATTGTTTCGAGGCAGGTGTGACCTATAATTTGGACGCAGCCATTCGTCGGGACCGGGCGAAACGTTCGGAATCGGCTCGGACGTCTTGGCGCGATCGAATCGGTCCCAGAAGCACGTCTCCGCGGCCTGTAATTTCGCGCTAATCTCGCTTGCCGCTAGCAGAGAGAATGTTATCCCCGGTGCCAATCGCGAACGTAATCTTTCTATCTATTACAGACGACCCGGCAGCAGCACGGTCGCCTCCGCGAACTTTTGATCTCCGGCACCGGTCTGTTGCATCACGCTTCGAGATGAGGCGCGTTATCCGCGCCGCGCCGCGCCGCTCTGCACGGCGTGGCATCGGCTCGCCGCCGCGATCGCGAAATTCCGCGCGAGCCGGCTCGTCACGCCAATTTCCGATTGCAGCGTGGTTTTCGTCGATTCTCCGGGCAACGACGCTCCTCGCGACGCGTTAAGGGAGATATTACTTTCCGCCGACCGCCGAGTAATTTACAACTTCACCGAGCGCCCCGGCCACCGTTAATAGAGAACTCTTCTAATCGCGAGGAGGTAATGGAGAGCCCCGGAGTGGAGGAAGTATTTTTCATTCGAGTAATCGGACAGCCGCGCCGCGAACCGCCGCGAGCGGCGGGCCCTGCCGCCTCTGATTGCCCCGCGCCTCTCGTAATTTATGGAAATTGAACGGAAATAAACGCGCGCGTAACTGAAATCGTATATAAAGAAACAGCTGAATTGACCGACCGTTACCGAGGATGGACCTGCGATCTTATCGGCGCGACGTTTACGCGTGCTTCTCTGCGCAGGTGTGCCCTCCCCTTCTCTTCGGGACTCGTTTACAAGGGGTATCGGTATCCACGCGGCAACAGGCGTCGCCCAATTCTCGCGCGATCCCGTTCCCAGCAAATTCTTTGCCACTCGAAAACTGTACCGCTTTGCAAATCGCTACCCAGATAACATCCGACGCCGTCGAGGCGTCTGTTTTACCTTCGTTTTAACTTTGATAGTCTTACGACAGCGAATCGACGCCGTAAGACGATCCGTTTGAAAAACGACGTCTAAACTGTCTTCGCGTTTAGTCTAACTTGCGACGAACGACTTTCACAGGTGTCGTTGCGTCTTCGATGGATATCGCAACGTCTCTGTGCGACCTCCGTCGCAAAAAGTTAATCGAATGGTTGCCTAGGTTTTATCTTGCAAGTCGACGAATCATTTTCTCATTCTATTGGATCATTATCTGCTTGTCAAAGTAGAAGAGGAACTGGTTCTTTCACAAACACTGGCGACGAGTCGACTTTTCTCGACGCGACGTAGCTGAACATTAGAGTGCACGCTTTGATCCTCGCAAATATCTCGCGCAATCGTTGCGCGTATAGAAAATTCGAGAGTTTGGTGAAGCGGAGACAACTCTGTCCACTCTGACGTGGACGAATTCGTCGTTTCTACTTCGTCGTGTACTTGTACACGGTCATAAGATTGCGCGCTCGCGCGTAATCGGCGCATCAAATGGTCGGTAGGCCGATCACGATCGATAAGGATCCGAAGAATCGGGAATCGCTTTATCCTTTATCCTTTATCCGGCCGCGTAGCGGTCGCGCAGCTCGTTACACGGTGGATTCGGACGTGTAATTACCCGATTTAATTTACGCCGGTCGAGCTCGCGCCGCGCCACGCTGCTCTCCGGCTTCGGTTTTTATGTCGTTGTAAATTAAATTAAATAACGACGGTGTGAGTGATAATCGGCGAGCGGCGGGCGTTTCAGAGCCGCCGCCGGCTACAGATGTCTCCGCCTAATTAGCGACCTCGCGGCACCCCGGAATCGTGGCTTTCGGGCCAACTGAAACGTAACGCAATTCATTATCCCGGCCTCGTAGCTCCGGGCTCGTTGCTCGCGGAACAACCGCGCGTATCCTTTCCAACCGCGCCGCGCCGCGGCCGACAGTGTCGACGTAATTGGGCGTTAGCCGGGCGCAGCTGTCGAGGATGGGCCCCGAAGGAAAATTCAAACGGCTAATTGCTCAGGCCGACGCTTTTCCAGCGTAATCTAGTTCCGGCTTTTGGCAAACGTTCGAACAATCACGTGGACAAAAAACACCGTGCAACCGCTTGCGTCGCGTTCGGATAATCGGCGGACGATCCCTGGAGGCGTAGGCGTAGTCGGTTAAAAGGTGTATAGTTTCTGTCCATGAATCGCGGAAGGTGGTTGGAAGAATTGCAAAGGAGATAAATCTGTGCGCGGTCCGACGGCGGCCGGAGGAGGAAAAGTTTGCCGAGGAAGCAGCAGCGGGGGTGGTGTCGACGGCGTTGGTGGGAGAGGTTTCCACAGTAAACAGACGCAAACGGAGGTGCTGGTAGGACGTGCCGATGTCGTGGTAGGTACGCAAACAATTCGTCTTTAAATCCAATTAAGTCGAACCTCGGTCGGTCGGCGCGGCGGTCGTAACAATAACACTTTGCCCTTTACAATGCGGTGGCGCGGTTGCTTAATACCGCGTGTGCCACGCCTCCTAGCTGCTCCCTCATCCCTTCTTTCTTGCCCTCCACTGGCCAAGCCCCGCTCCATCTATTGCGCCGATGCCCTTTTGTTTCGTGCTTCATTTGTCTTTCTTCCTCCTCGTTCCACCTCCCTCTCTTTTTCTTTTTCTTCGGCTCTTTTCGTACCTTCGTTTTCCTTGCCGAACCCCGCTCTCTGCACCCTCTCGCTCTCTCTCTCTCTTTTTCTTCTTCTTCTTCTTCTTCTTCTTGGTCTTCCTCTTTTTCTACCTTTCTCCGACTAGCAGTCATTCCGAGGCTCTCTCGCGCTCCGCAGGCTCTTTTCTCTCTTTTCTGGCTGGCTGGCTCGGCCCATCCGACTTTCCGATGGTGTTCTCCAGCCAGCAGCAGCAGCAGCAGCAGCAGCAGCGGTGCGCGGTCGCCTCGCAGCCCCCGAAAGGACCATAAAACGATAAATTAAGCCGCACCGGGAGAAAGAGAGCGAGAAAGGGAGCAAGAACGGCCGTAAAGGCATCATTCACGGCGCACCGCACATTATTGCCGATCGATGAGGAAGATGTCACCCGGCGAGACGCGTTGGCTAGTTCGCGGAGATTTACGGGGTGAAATATGACTCGTTCGGCCCGATCGAAGCCGCTCGGCCACGAGGAACCTGCTCCGCCGTCGTAAACCTATCGATAATTACTCATTTTTTGACAAAATTGAACAGACGTAACCACTAAATGCTGACGCGATTGTAAAAATATAATAACTTGATTCTGTTATTTGTAACTGGTTAAAATGATTCGAAATGGAATGTTTATGCGCTTACATCCCCGAGAACCGCGTTCCGGCTTGCCCACGATTTCGCGGAACGTTCAATTGGCGATCCGTGATCGCCGCGAGCATTATTATTACTCGGTCGTTACGCGATCGATCGAACCGAGTCGCCGAAAATTAAATGCCGAGGTAGACTCGCCTGCCGTCGCCGTCGCCGTCGCCGTCGCCGTCGTCGTCGTCGTCGCAGTTGTCGTGGACATCGTTGTCGTCATCGTTGCGAAACGCGTTTCGAGCGGCGGTTCCGGGGACAGTAACGAGATCGAATTAAAGATATTTCGAGCACGACGGGTCTCGCAATGTCCCGTTGTTAGAGGCAACAAAGCGGGCCCCGTCCAATTACCGGCGATCTCGTTCTCGGCTCGAGCTTTCCAGGACGACTCCCATGTAACTAGGATCGGTCTATCAATTTCGTATCGTTAGACGAAAACCGTTGATGGACGGGAGGGACCCGTTTCATTAACGCTAGATTCGTGAGCCACTGAAAGCAGGTTGCCTCGTAATCTCCTATCTCTGCGGAAAAGTAAGGATCAAATTTTTATTCGAATTTTGAATCAGGGATCTATCTATAGCAACGCAAAAGTCGGTCGTATTTTCTTTTTCTTCCACCCTTCATCTTTCTGCTTCTTCGTTTGACTTTCCTTCGTTTCTTGCTAGAAATAATATTCGTTTACTGTTTCCTAGTTCGAAGGTCTTTCAACTTTGAGGATGGAAAACAGGAACAATGATAAAGCCGACCAGAAAAGTTACACGCGCGCACGATTTCCCTCGAATCCAGCATCCTCTTCTAGCACGATCCGGAATGATCCGAAATCGGCCGCGATCTCTAAAGCAACGAAAGCGGTTTTCGTCCAAGTGCATAAAGTGGTACCTACGCGACGTCGAGCGTTCCTCCTCGGCAATGTATCATTATCATTGGGCAAAACGGTATTACCCCATAATCGCGACGAACGATCCCGGCCATCGAAGACCGAGAGAGAAGGAGACGCTTAATTTTCGCCGATTCGCCTAAGCCGGAGATCGGTCGTGTAGCGAACGTGGCTCGTTCGAGAGATTGATAATAAGGGCCGGGCCCCGATGATTGGCCCCGTTCCGGCGGGCCCCCGAGTCCGGGCCCGGCATCGATTCGACTCGGCGACACGATCGGCTCGCAATCACAACCAGCCTTTTCCACGAGTCAAACGCGATCGCCGGTAATTACGCGTTCTCTCCTTCGCCCTTAATAACGACCGAACAATCCCGGCCATTTAATTTCCAGGTCTCTTAACCTCTCCCCCGTCCCCCTCCTCCCCCTCCTCCCCCTCCTCCCCCTCTCCCTCCTCTCTTGGTCCCTCCTTCTCTTTCCTTCGCGGTGCGAGGGAGGATTCGTCGGGGCCGGGGGAGAGCCCGTTCAAATGACAGTAATATCGTTGCCTTGCGGTTTTGTGCACCGTGCTCTGATTATAGCCCACTTCCGCCGCGTAAACAACGGTCTCGGGACAAACCTCTTTAATGGCCTTTACCCCTCCGCAACGGGCAGCTGGGCCACCGTAGCCTATTCTGGGGTAAATCGCTCCGACTTCGCGCAACACACCCCTGATTTTGTGGCCGCTTGCCTTTTGCACGGCGACGCTGCCTAGAAAACAATAAGGCGGACTAGAAGACGACGAGGCGGGCCAGGGGACAATAAGGCGGGCTAGGAGACAATAACGCGGATTAGGCGACCCTCCGAAACAAACTTGATACAAGTTCATTCCAGACATTGTGTTCGAACGAGTGAGTTCGAACAATGGCGTAAGTCACATTTTTCTCACATCTTTAATAGTACTTTGTTTGCCTTCCACTGGCAACGCTTTAACAACTAGCTGCGTTTTCTCGAAAGCTTGGAGAGAAGCACCTTCCACCGGCAACAATTTCATGGTTTGTCGCGTGCTTTTCTCCGCTTTGAAGATTGAATATTTCAACGCGGTTCTAGCACCCCCTACACTCGAGCTACTGCGACAGAAAAGATTACCCGCCTGTTTCGCATTTTTCATTCGAAGATGCTTTTATAGGAAACCAGTGAATCGATTCCCAGATTCGAGCGTAGATTCTAATAGAATAGACGAGGCATCTGTGCGCATTTTGTTCTCACAAAGCAACAGACGTCGATCGCTTTTAGAGCTCGACAATTTTACCGTTGAGATCGAAGCCTGTGAAGCTGCTCCGACGTTCCGAAAGCCCCTGGGAAGAGCTAGCACGGTCGCGTGGATAGCCCGATAGAGGGTGGAGGCGGAGGATCCCCGTGTTCAAGGGTCGTTATCTAACTCCGCGTTGCAGAAACTGCGTCGAAGATGAATGGCGCGAGTGGAGCAGTAGCCGTAGCAAACTTCCGCAGTTTAAGACCGACCGCAGCGCTATCGTCTTTCAATTGCTCGCCGGCGTTAATCGCGTTTCCTCGTTGCGTCACGCTCGTTGCTCGATCTCGGGCCGAGCGCGGCCAGCTTGTAGGCTCCCCGATTTTTTCCGAGCAACGATCCCGCCGAATCGAAAACGGTCCGCGATCCGTCGCGAGAAACGATGGGGCTGGTACAGAGGCTCGCTGGGCTGTTTCTTCAAGTTTCGATAATCGTAACTTGAAGCGAACGCGAGATCGGTAACCGCAAACATACAAATTGGCGACCGCGCGTCTCCGATTTCTGAAGAGAGCTAGGTAGGTCTCCCCGGTTCACCGAAACACGTTTCGCTGGTCGACGCGACGCGCAGAACCGCGCTTCACGGTTCGACGTTACCGCGCACCGGATGGAGGTAACAGGAACTTTCGACTCGCGCTAACTCCGCCGCGATATACGAGAAATAATGAAAGACCGTTCGCGTTCCACGGGGAGAGTGTGACGAGGGGCCCCTGCTAGATAGAGGGAGAGAGGGAGTGAGGGAGAGGGGAAAACAACGCGCGTAGAAAGAGTAAAAGAGCCATTCTCTCTCTCTCTCTCTCTCTCCCTCTGTCTCTCTCTCTCTCTCTCTCTCTCTCTCTCTCTCTCTCTCTCTTTCTCCCTCCCTCCCCTAATCCATTGAAAAAGGTGAGAAGGTGTATTCGAACGGTGTGTAATTAGAGTTATTACTTTAACAAGCCTGTTACCAGAGAAAAAACTACAAGAGCGTCGCGGGGGCGGCGAACAGAGAGGGGAAGGTTGCTCGGGTGGGGGGCAGGCGGTGGTCGAGAGAGCCATTGTTGCCGGCTAATGTTGGCCTTCTTTGCATCATAAAGGCAATGTGCAGACCTGGCCTTTTATGCAGGCGACCGTGCACACCGAGGCAGCGTGTGCTCACCCACACGCTTAAACAGCCGAGAGCGAGCGAACGCACCGTGGTATGGCGAACCAGCAATCCGTGGCCAAAATTGTTTTAGCGTTGCTTCAAGGTTTAAGGTTATAGTATAGCAGCTCGTTGAATTCGTCTCGACGCCAGTTAGAATATTATCCGCTCGAAAATATGTATTAACGTTTGAAAAATCAAAGCGACCAGCATTTCTCGCGAAAGAAAATGTCTGGGAAATAGTAGTTTAGTCGATATACATCTCGAGCTTTATTGTCCACTATTTTTCACTTTACGAGCTTGAAAATGATATTCCCTTGATAACAATTGAATCAGCTTTCGCATAAATCGAGTTTCGATCGAACAGTTTTTCCGTAAGCCTTCATAATCTTTAACTTGCTGGAAGATTAGTTAATTAAATAATTAGTTAAGTTGGAAAATCGACTTTTGGCCATGGACGGACTGGACTGCTCCGGCAGACGGACAGACCATTGTGCGGAGCGGGTGCAACACGCTCGAAAGAGCGGCGGTACGCGGGCGGCGGCCCGTGCTGCTGCTTGCTTTCACGGTCTGCTATCTGTATGCTAAGTTATCGGAGTCAATTAATTTCACTTAGGGCCAGCTGCTTTGGCCGGCTTATTAAGCGGGCATCCATCGAGTTCGCGTCCGCAACGTTGTCGTCGTCGTCGTCGTCCTCTTGGACCAATTACCGTTCGAACATGCCCAATGGGATTTGGAGGCTCGAAACGATCGTTCATTGAATGTTTCTGGCCCGTCGACACGGAAAGGGTTGTACCCGGTGCTCGCTCGCGATCAATGAGCACCGTGGGCTCCTTATCCGGCCCGAAAATCGGGAACGACCGAGGCCCGAGATCTCCGCGGGCCCGGCTGGCTCTTGACGCCGGTTACTTTTAATTAATCGCCGGCATTAATTCAATTAGTCGGCGGCGTTATCTTGGGTGTCCCGGCGTGGCGTGGCGTGGCGTGGCGCGGCGCGGCGCGGCTCTCGGCTCGGAAATTCACACTATTGACTCGGCGAATTAACGGGCGGCCATTAATTCCTAACTGCACCTCGCGCATTAACGCCGCGCATAATTCAGCGATTGCTAATTAAAACGCACGGAAAGAAGCGATCAGCGCACGTTAAGTGGAACATCGTTCCCTTTAGAACGCGACAGCGAGTCGTTTAATGGCCCGTGCAGGCTCCGAGCAGCTCGGCTTTTCCTCTCGCAGTCCCGCGATTCGCGCAACTAGACGAGTCCAAGTGCTTTCGAGGAAAATTAACAGCTCGATGCTGATACGCCCGGGGCCAGACATTTTGGCGTGTAGTCGAAAGCATCCTGAAATTGGATCCTGCGGACCAGAGTAATTATTCGAATAGAGAAATGTTCTAATAATCGTTTTCGATAAACGCGTGTTCGTTATAAAGCAGTTCGAATACTAGCCACTCCGAAGATACAATTCTCTCTGCCTAAAACAATTCGAACGCGCAGACTAACTACTTCGAATGCGGCTGCTTTTCTCAATGCGCATTATATGTATACGAGTTTTGTTCTTGTCGATCGATTTGTAGAAGGTTTGCTCGGAAATTCGCAGTCACGATGTTCCGTGGAAGAACGACCGCTCAGTCGGTATGACGCGCGTTCTCGCGCGCAATGGGCCGGGTAAATCGTCGATGTGTTTCGCGGAGGAACTTCGTGACGCTTCATTAGGCGACAGCGAACGTGGTCGCGCCGGTTTCTCGGCGACAAGTTTGACAAATTATTCCGCGGCTCATGGGGTCCGTCGCGGTCCCTGGAAACCTGTCGGAAGGGTATTACAAAGGGCCTGAATTCGTGCCGCTCGGATGACTTCATAGAAAATGATAAAGTTCTGTGACTCGATAGGAAACGATTGCGAGTTGTATGGCATAACGGTAAAGAACCAGAAGTTTAATAGGTACGATAAGGGTTACCATTAACGAAGAGCAATCGTTGCTTGTGGTAATAAGTAGACTGTGGCCAGGGCTCCGTAAATATTCTGGTTCGCGAGGATAAATTGGAGATGCTGGGAGCAATAACAGTGAGAAATATCGGCGCGAAACAGGGAAATTAGACGACGCTAATAGCTGGCAATCATTTGGCATTAGGAGCTGGCAGAGATCTCCTCTGGCCAACGTCGGATTCGTAGCTCAGAGGCTCCCTCGAACCCGTTCGTAAGGGAGGATCGTGGAACTTTTCGCCGCGTAATTCTCGCAATTAAAATTAACAACCGGCACGCTGCCAAATTGTCTCCTTAATACGCTATCCTCTCCTTTCCTTTTTCGCTGTCGTTTCCGCGCGATCCCCGTTGCACAGTGATTTCGCTTCCTTTCCCTCGGATTCTTCGAAATATTCCAATTCAATTTGCGATCAGATTTTCGAACCCCTTCCAACCAGAGTGAAAATAATAACTATATTTATTCGCGTATAGGGGTAGAAAAGTTTTTTTTTTTTACAGAAGAAGTAATAACGAATAGGGAGATTTTATATAGCAATCGAACGAGCACAAATCAAGAGCGTAGCGCGTTTTATACGCATGAAATGGAAACTTTTATCTGTGTTTTAGATACGAGCAACTTTATCATAAAAATTATCTGAAAACTCGATGGGAGAATTTTTAGCGGAGTCTCGAAGTGGCCAGTCGACTGCGACGGTTTAAACGATCGCGGTCTGCTCTTTCGAAGATATCCGTGATCGTCCTGGAACGCGAATCCGATACGGCTAAACAGAAGCGAACGAGCAAAGTCTCGCAGAGCGTACGATCGGAACAGACGTTCGTTCCGCTCGCCGACAAGATAAATTCGAGGCGCGACAACTATCGAATTAATTAAGGAGCAGCGTGCGATCTCCTGGCTAATGGGTCGGCCATCTGCTCTCGGATGACCGCAATCTCTCCCACTCCGTGGTCAGCTCTGGAAAAAAATCGAGGCGCGGCCGAATCCGCCGATAAGAGGAAAGAGGACAAGGCGGGCAGCTGGCCATTGGTTTCTCTCAAGCTCGTTCGTAAAAGCTACCTCAAAAGTCACGAATTTCGGAAACGAACAAACTTCGGAAACGAGACTCGCTCGAGAAAGATCGGAGTCTCTTTCCTAACTCGAAACTAATGCAAAGATGTCATTGCAACTAAAACTGTGGAATTTATTTCGAGAAAATTTTTCAAGGTTTTGGGTTTCGTTTTAAAAAAAGCGACGTCGCTCTATCTCGAAACGCAAGCAGTTTGCGAGGAGGCGCGGCGCGACGCGTCTGTCGGTGGTGGTTACACGGCGTGTCCGGTCGTTAGAACGAACACTCCGATCGCGGCAGATATCAGAAAAGCACGAGAGCAGCATCGTCGTCGACGTGGTCGTCGTTGGCCGCGCCAAAAGTGAGGGCGAGAGATAATTAAGGCGGTCCCGTAGTAAATACTTGCTCGTCGGTGTGCAACGATACGCCGCTCGGAGCCTCCGTAACACGGGCCGCGTCTGTATGGGTATCGAGAGCACCGTATAACTCGTGACACATATTGATGATGGTAGCACTGCCATCTTTTAACTACTACTCGCCTCCTCCCATTCCTTTTTTCTGCCCCCGCCGCCGTCGTCGACGTCGTCGTCGTCGTCGTCGCCGCCGCTGCCGCCGGATAAATATTTTCGATAACGACCGGCCACCGGGAACCGGGACGCGAAAATCACGCTCGCTCGTCATTCTCGAATTTCCTATCCCTTGGAGCCGGAGCGAGAAAGAGAGAAAGAGAAAAAGAGAGAAAGAGAAGCACAGTCGGCGAGAGGATCCTCCCTTCTGGCCGGATGCTAGCAGTGTCACTCTCTCCCTCGCCTGCGTTTCTTGCGGCAAGATGGAGCACCTTGGAACAAATAAAGTTTAATAGAAATTTGCATACACGGACGTCGAAGACAAGGTCCGGCGCAAAAAACATGATTAATCCGCGAAATAACAGCGACCACGCCGTTCCCCGTTAAATGCCGCGCCGATCAAGGGTTATATAACGCGGGGTCGCGGGCAGTCGCTCGCGCGAGGATAAGCGTATAACGCGATGACACGTATTGATGATGGCGGCCGCGCCGTCTCCTTTCTTTCTGCCATCGCCGGGGCTCCCGCGGTCTCGCAGTCAAAATTAAAATTCTTGCACTCCTTAAAGTCCTCGCACTCATCTTTTCCAACAAACGATCGCCGTGTCCGATAGAACCCCATCGTTTGCAGGAGATTGTTCAACCCTTAACGCCAGCGTCCAGCGGATCCGAATTACTCTTTGCCGAACGGAGAGTACTTGCCGACTTTGTCTTCTAGTTACGATAGACGAGGACCGAGACGAACAGCGTTTTCGAAAGAAGAAGGCGATCGCTGCCGCGACGTCGCTCCTGACAGGATCGCGCGGTGCTTCGGTGCGATCGAGGATCGAGGATCGACGCGGGATGGGATAGTCGCGAGTCGGTAATCCCGGGTAAAAATGATCCAATCTCGAAGACGGATTCGTCGGGAGCGGTCGAAGAGAGGCGTATTAGAGACGGTATTCGGTAGTCGAGCGTAGCGGCGGCCTCGATCCCGCTGGATCGTTGAAATGATTCCACTTATCCGCGACGGGGAGTCCTCGAAGAATCCAATGCCGGTACAAAAGCCGGTGGAAGCGAACTCGATCGCCGCAGGACGCCCGGCTACCGAAGATATTTCATTTACCGGACAAAAACTGCCCCCTCCCTCCCGCCGGCTCACCTCCGCCGCCTCGAGCTCTCCTCGGTTCGTTGCGAGAAGACTGGGACGCGGTCTCTAAGGGAGGAATTCGAATTAATATTCGGCGCTGACGTATGAAATTACAGGCAGCCTTGTGTCCGGCGTCCCTGTCATCGTCGTCGTTCTCCTCCTCGTTGTTGTTGCTGCTGCTCCTCTTGCTTCTGCTGCCGTTGCTTGTGCTGCGGCTGCTGCTGCTGCTGCCGCCGCCGCCGTTGCTCCCTTGTCGTCTCTCTTCACCGTCCCGCCACGAAACAAATGAGCGACGATCATCCTGTCCACTCGAGACACAATGGCAGAACGACAACGACCTCGCCGTGAAGTCCGCGAACCCATCACCCTCTCCATATTGGATAACCCACTGTTCTCGAAAAGTGTGCAAGCTCAATTTGGCTACCGATTTCGCTATAATGAGGGATCGTTCCGGCACCGAGCACCGCCGCCAGTCGACGTCCTCGTCGTCGTCGTCGTCGTCGTCGACGACGACTACTTCGAGGACCCGTTGAATCGAAAAATGAGAACACCTGCGGTGACCGGGTCCTTTCAGAAATATTTTGTCAGCGATTCGATCCGCCGTCCTTCCGAACGCTGTCGCCAGATTTATGATTACGAGCGGTTACGCCACTTTGACGGGCTTAAACGTCGATTCTTTAAACTTAAACCTTGACCGTCTGTTATTCGGTTTCTTTTCATTGCCCGACGAAATTTTGTGCGACCGCTCCTAGTGCTCGCAAAAAGTTGTACGATCACATTGGAAACTAAAGGTTCCTGCTAAAGCAATACGGTCAAAAGAATTATTTCACGTAGATTACTTTAAAACCAATTTAGGATCTCAGAATTGTATAACGAGAGCATTACGAACAGCAAATAACTCAGTCCAAAAATCGACTTCTTTGGCAATCGATTGAGCCAATTTACAAAGGCAGCAACTCTAGCCATTAAAACACACCCTCTGTAATAAGAGTGTATGACACACTCTTATATTACGATTTATAATTTATATTATTCAAATGTATAGGATCGAGCGCTAATGTCACCGGATTGACAATTAGCGGCAGCTTCCGTGGCCGTATCGGCGCGGAGCGGTTTTCTGCGAGTCCGATTGTCGGCCCTCGTCCGGACATCGTCGGAAACACGAAGCAAAAGAAGACTTCTCACCTGTTGGCTCCATTGTCCGCGAGATAATTTGGTTAAAGTAACTAATCGTTCGCCCTTTTCAGACCGGCCGCTTATATACTCGACGCCGAACCCGCGGCCCCCTTTGTCGTAATTAATAGTCCTCCCCGCGAGACCCTACTGCTTCTCCTCTAAATGATTCTCCATCCATCATCGTGGCGTCCGACTTTTGAACCTCCGTCTCTCGATTTCCCAGAAACCGCTTCCCACCGGCCTGGCCGTGGATCTCTCTCCCTCTCTCTTTCTCTCTGCCCGTTTGCCGCGCCGGGCAACGAACGATCCGATCCGATCCGATCCGATCCGATCCTCGCCGGATATCTCGCTCGCCGATTGTTCGCCGGAACCAACGTTCGAGAAATCAATTTCTGGAGTCGATTCAATGAAACAAAGTGTCGATTGTCCATCGCGGGGATTCCGAGAGTCGCTTCTAGTCGATGCCAGAGGTCCCCCCCGGTGTTCCGACCTCGGCTGTCCTTTATCCTCGACGCCCCAGAAGCCGTTTCGGTGGATAATATCCGCCGATCTTGTGTATCCGTTTGCCGAGTCATCCCTTAAGATGATAGTAATTGTTCGTTAACACCGGAGGAAGAATCCATTTCCATCGACTTTCTCTCTCCGCCTCTGTCTCTGTCCCTGTCCCTGTCTTTGAAAAAACCGAGGAAAAAAAATTAGCTACGTTCCGTGGGCAGCTGTGGCCGTTCAACGACACGCACCTGCTAATTTCTTCAAATGGCCGGGCCCGTCCAGGCCCGAGAAAATCATTTCGGAAGAATCTCCTAGCCGAGAAAGTTCCCAGAGAGACTCTGGCCCTGCCCTGTCCGACCGAGAGGAAAGAAAAGCGGCGGCGTCGATTAGAGTTTCTAGAAAGGAAGATGTCGCGGGGTGGAAACGAGGGGTTTGGGAATCCGGCGAGCAAATTTAGTGGAGCAGCGATCGCGACGTTCGCAGGAAGGCCGCCAGGTAAACAATCCGAGTCCACTGTTCCACCTGGCTCGTCGCGCGATTTATCGGCGCCGCTGTCCCCGAAATTGTTCCGAATAAACTGCACAGTCTCCGGAATCGTTCCGCTAACCGGGACCGTTTATTTCCAAATAATGAGACTCCTATAACGAGCGAACGCTCGCATTTATATGCGTACCGGCCTGTACAAAAAATCGAATAAAGATCGTAAAGCAGTCGCGAACGGACCTCGTAAATCCCGGCCGGCACGTATTTTATGAATGATTTACGAAATACGTATGCAAATGTCGCGGCGCGCGCTAAAACGATAACTTACAAAAATGTTGATAGTTGGAATATATCGCCGATTGCTAAATCTGATTCTCTGCTTCCTCCTTTCTCCTCGCCGCTTCTGTTCGCCTCTCTCTCTCTCTCTCTCTCTTTATCTCTCTCTATCGCTCTCTCCGTCGGTCTGGCTCCCCGGCTTTCTCTCTCTCCTTCGATCTCGTCGCCGGTTGCAGAGGCGCGCACACGCGAGACTGCGAGTGCACATGCAATCGCATCTCGATGACCGTACCTGCCGGTGATTTAACGACTTGTCACCCACTTTATCAATTTACCGCCGCTGGAGACCACGGCTTTACGCACGTAAACTGGCCATCCAGTGTGTACTTATATTTCCTACCCACCGCGCACTCTGCGCCCGGTTAAGTAATCATTCTGTCTTCGCCGATCACTGCCGAACAGCCGCTGCCGAGAATTACTCACCCCCGTGTCCCGTGTCCCGTGTCCTGCTCACTTTTCCTCAAAGACAACATCTTCTCCCGGTAGATTGGACGATCTCGGTTGCGACCCGTCGGGGAAACTTTCCTCCAAGATATTATCTCTAGGCGCGCGCGCACTTTGCTTTTTACACCGAGCCTCTAGAAAGTCTCCTCGCGTCGCATTTCAGATTCGCCTTGCTACTATTTCGTAAAAAGGGGTCGCGCCACGCTAAAATTGGGCTCGCTTCAAAGCTCGAGACGTCTACATTTGCTACTCATCGTTGGACCGATTCGAAGATCAAAGTTTCCCCTTTTCCTAGGCGGAAGAAATTCTGAAAATTCGCGAGAATCGTCGACTCGCGTTATCGCGAAGCTGACGTTGCGTAAACTGTTCGCTTCGGATTTGAGTGATAGGGATCGCGGTAGCTCGTACGACGGGTCGCGTGTAACAAAAAAATAATTCATCCTCCAGTTCAGAATCCTCGAAACGCAGGTTCGCGGCGCGGTGCGGCGGTTTCGAGCGGGCCACCGCACCGGTTACACGCTGTATCTGATGCGGCCGCGTTAAGCTAATGAATAATTGCCGGACGATCTTGATAGCCGACGACTGTTTAGCCAACAGTTTTCTCGGCGTTGCCCTCGACAATTTGCGAGCGTAAAAGGCGCGTGGCCACGCGATGCTGAAATAGACGACGTGGCCGGGCCGGGCCGGGCCGAAACGAAACGAAACGGAACGAGACCGAAATCGACGGGGCGCGAGCGGCCGACGCGCCTCCAAACGAAACACGCGTAGCACATGGCACCGGAATTTAAATATTGTAATTAAGATGAGGCGCGATCGAGATGAAGCTGCCCGAAAGCTTACGGTGGCCGGTCACAGCGTTTCGGTGGGCGAGCTTCGGCCGAGCATATGGCCGGACAATTACCACGCGAACTCCGAAAACACGGGGGACACACCGCGCACCGGCCGGCCTCTTATCTGCCGTCTCGATCCCGGCCGTTTCCAGGACCATCGTCCGTTGAAACGCTCCTTTCCTTCCGAGACCGAGACAGACACCCCTCGTTTCTTGTAACGTACTTTTCGGTGCTCGGCCGTACTACGTCCCTCTTCGGGAGCAATCATTGTTTCGCAGGACATCGCTCGTTGGAGCGATTTCTCGTGTCCGCCCGGAGATAGCAGCCGCTCGAGTCTGGGAAACGTTTAACAACGCTGGCAATATTTCCAAAACTGAGATAATCGTTTCCCCTCCAAATCCATAGGATCCGTTTAACCGCGACTAAACGATAATGCTCCATATTTCTACTAGCTTCGCAGGGGGGGTTTATGGTTTAATAAATGAAAAAGAGAAAAAAACTAGCGCGGCTTATCGGTCACCGGAGACCGGTTAATTAGTGGAGTTGGCAGCGAAGGGTGCGTTTCTTTCGTGCCGAGGGACCGGTGATTAAGGCAGGACGTTGGCGACGGCGCGTTGAAGCGATCGGATCGGATCGGCTCGAGGATGATTTGTTATCATCGAATAGGCAACGATGCGAGCGACAAATCTCGCTGGTCCGTCGCATCGATGAGCGCCGATAATATACGATACTACTCGATAATGACGAGCCCGCGTCGCCTCGCCTCGCCTCGCCTCGCCTCGCGTCGCGTCGCGTCGCGGCGCCGATAGATAGCCGGGTCTCTCGCACACACCTGCACAAGCGCCGCGTGTACCGGCCCGAGACGGCCGTGTACGCAATTAAAATTCCCGACGGCCGATAATCATCGTAAGAGATACTTCTAAATTTCATAATTCCGGCGGGTATATCGTCGGAGGCACGAGTTACGAGCACGGTGCCGGGTTTCACTTTCGAGCGGGAAACACGGTTATTAGTGAAATTGTATTTGCATACTCGCCCGGCGAATCGTATTGACCTTAATTCGAGATTAATCGACTATGTAACCGAAGAATCCCCGAGGGCGATCGATAATAAAACATCCCGGGTTTGTTTTTCTACGCGCCCGGCCACTTCGGCCGAGTTAATTCTCCCGTGCGATAATAATTTAGCGGCAATTTAAAACGAATTAATCTACGATTCCGCGCGCGCGCGCGGGCCCGCGTTCTTGCAACGGGAGAGAAGAAAAAAGGAGATACCGGTGCAACGATACATCTGCTGATAGCCGGGAACCATGGATCGTGTTACGATGCGGAGCAATTTCCTGGCCCGTGTTCGCCATTACGTTCAATTTCGCCGAACGCCGCGCCGACTTGGAAAATAGGCTGGCAGCTCTCCGTTTTCGAGGGCCACGCGCGCGTTCGCGTTCGCGTTCGCGCGTTTACGCGTCCACGGTGTTCGCGCTGTGGCCCGAGATTACGCCCTTCCGATCCCTTCGGCCTTTTTTCATGCGGCTGCGTGTGCCCCGTCACGCCAGCCTAACTGGTTTCGTCTCAATCTTCTTCGACGAATCGCCGTGCCGGAGAAACGCCGATGAAACGAGGTGCTAGAAGAACCGACGGTTCGTTCGGCGATCTTCTTTTTCTCCGACGGTGTTAACGACAGGCTTCTCCTTGCCACCTCTTATCGATAAAACTACGCTCGGCACCTCTCCGAAATCAATTCAGCCTCCTTCGCTGAAAAATCCTGGAATCCTCTTGCAATCTGCGTATCTTTGCGAACAATAAAAATTCACTGGGTTAATCGCTACAAACGCAAATTGGACGAAAATGTCGCTGGTCGTTTAATAATTGAAATAATATATGATAATCGAATGCATAAAATCCGCATGGAACTGTTCTCGCAAGCGGATAAAAATCGTTCGGTCGAGTTCCAGCAGGTCCGCGCGCTTCGGAATCCCGCATAATAATAGCAACGTAATATGTCGTTGGGCGGGCGATTACGCGGCGTGAATCGTTTCCCGAGCGTATCGGCCGTAATCTCGAGCCGCCGCGGTTCGCGTGTCACACCTGTCCGGGGATTCGTTTCACGCGAACGTGGAAAATGGACGAAGCGCGGCGAGCGGTCTTTAATTCGTTGAAAAGTTGATCGTCGGAGCCGCGAACGTTCCCGATGAATCGACGATCCGGTCGTATCACGGGCCCGTTACGACGCGGCGGCGAGGCGAGCAGATTCTCGCGGAGCGTAATGAAACTCTGCTCTCCAATTTGTTAACTGTTTAACGTTCCCTCGTAAAATCCGGCATAAATTAAGGTTAATCGTCATCGCTCCACACTGATTTTACACTCGAGCACGGCTCCGGCCTGCCCAGAAGAACTTCATTGGATATTCCTCGATTAATTAGGCCGCCGGGTAGGCTCGAGCCGACTTTGCCGCGAACACCCGAGGCGTGTTGGACGGAGGCGTTCAACGAAATCGTGGCGACTGGACCAACAACGCGAGTCGGTTGCGTCGCCAGGAAGATGCGGCACCAAGGATTTTCCTGTAGCCGTCCAATTACCGGTCGTTTTCCCGGCAAAATTACGTACCGGTAGGGAGCGGATAATTTCGAGAGGGCGCCGATTAAGTGTAATACATTGTCAGGGGCGGCTCAAACATCCCGGTTACAAGAGGGCCCCGCGTAAAAGGGCACAAGCTTCCGCGTGCGCTCTCCCGAAGGGTGCCCCGAAGTTTAAACGCTGCGCATAATGCGTGCTCTTAACACGCGCGCGCATCGCGTCGTATCGCGTAGCATCGCATCGCATCGAGCCGGCTCCGACGGGCAAAACCGCTTTCAAGGGAACGGGAGAGCGAGCCGAGGAGAGGGAGAGAGAGAGAGCGAGAGAGAGGGGAGGGTTGCACGCGAGAGAGCAAACGAGGGCGGAAGATGACGAAAGAAAGAGCCGGGGGAGGGGAGGCCGGAAGTGGGAGCAATTAACGATATAAGTGGTTCGCTGGTCTCGGAACGAGATAACATCGGCTAACTCGAGTCTAGCTCCTTTTCTTGCGACCACTCGATGGGAAGATAGTACGCTCGAAAGAGGCAGGTGCCTTTTGGACACATTATACGCTCTTACTCACCTCGATCCTCTTTTTTTCTCCTCCCTGTCCCTCCTGCCGCCGCCTCCTCCTCCTTCTCCTCCTCCTCTTCCTCTTCGTCCTCCTCCTCCTCCTCGGTCTCCTTTCCCTCCACGATCGTATACTGGGTGTCTGCCGTGAGTGCGCGCACTTGATTATGCCGAGGATGCGAAAAAACGTTTTCGATGGACGCCGAATGGGGTGCCACCTTTTTGCCGCGGAATTTTTGCTCCGCTTATTAGCACCGGCGTCACGCTCGAGACTCCTCTCTTAAATTGATCTACGCGTTTCTTTCGACCGTGTGTTTCGACGATTCATCGGCCAATTATCGGACCAGATGCAATAACTCTCCTCGTAATTCCCTCGATTCGTTTCATCATGATCCCCGTCGAAATTGCAAGGGCAATTCGTTATCCGAATCTTTGACCGGTTTGATCGTCGAGCCTCGCCGAAGCGTCGACAAAATTCATTTAGCATACAACTGTGTATCGCAGCAATTGGTATTTTGTAAAGAAATATTCGCCAAAGTTCCCAATCTCCTCTACTTTGAAAAATGTTCGTCCGAAGAGGCGAGTACTATCGCGAGACGCGCGAGCCTCCGAAAGATCGTCGAGCACCCGAGTGTACACCGATAAAGAAACACGAGCCTCGTTCCCTCGAATTGACAGTCAAAAAAAAGCATTCGGAAGCGAAATTTGCGCAGCTGATAATCGGAGAAGCGACGAACCTTCCAAGCTTACAGACACCCTGTATAAGGAGTATCGCGTTCCCCGCTGTACGTACAAGCGAAAGAGCCACGGGCGGCTCTGCGCGGCTCTCGGCTCTCGGCTCGACTCGACTCGGCGTCCCCCGAAATAACTTTATTTGCCGGTGTCGATAATCGACGGCCGACTACCGGTTATTTGCATTTTATTCAAAGTCACCGTTAATTGCTTTCCGCGTCTGCTCGGTATTTCCACCGGGACGCGTTATTAATATTAAGTAGGTGTCGCCTGGTCGTCCCGGCGCGGCGAGCTTGTAAATTGTCAATCCTAAGATAGCGGTGCGGTAATCGATTGACCCGGGCCCGGGCCTCCCGTTGCATTCCTCCCCTCCTCCGTCGCAGAAGCAATTTCGCGCGGACACGACGATCCGGGACGACACCCTACTCGATTATCATGTAATTTAGACCGTGCGCGCGGATTACCGGCCAATGAGAACGCAAAGCGTCGTTCCTTTTGTTCCTTCCGCAAAGTCTTTTCCCAGCGAACTACCTTCAGTTCGCTTCCCGCTTAATAAATGCGATTCGAATCGTTTAGGTTGTGAAACGAGGAAATACAATAGCAGTGAATTCGATTTCAATTTAAAGGACTCGAAATAAGAGCCACGTTAGAGCGTTGAAGACATTTCCGTTGCTATGAGAGGGATTGATAATTACCGGATTACTTTGTGGCGAACAATGTTCGACAGATCGGAGGATCGGCGAGAGGCCCGAATCGGCGGACAGGATGCGGGGGCAGCGGCGAGGCGGCGAGGCGACCCGCGTACTTCTGTTCCGGTGATTCTCTTTTGTCGCAGGCAGTTTCAGGATGCAGAAGCCCGGCAAAAGCACGATTTGACCGTGGGTTAACCACATCCTCTCGGTCCCTTCGGAGGGGGCCCGGCCTCGGCTCGGCGTTCTTCTTCGGTTTCCATCGGCACCGCGCGGAGAAGCGGAGCACGCCGTTCGAGGAACGAACGGACGAAGCTTTCGCGTGGAACCCTGGTCTCGTCGCGGCGCCGCGGAAAAAACTGAAACTGTGATTTCCTCGCCGCTTTCAGCTAATAAGCGCATCCGTTCTACCGGCTCGACGGCCTGCAATTATGCAAAGCGTGGAGCGCCGGTCGTCGCTTCTTAAAGATTTTACGAGCGGCGCGTTAAAGAACGCGATATTATTTAGCGCGTTGCGCCGCGGAACGCCGCTGATCCGCGAGGAGAGCGCGCTCTGTCCCACGGAAGTGACGCTCGTCCGTGCCCGACCGACACGCATGCAACCGCGAGCGTGTGCTCGAACGCCGCGCCGCGCCGGCTCCGCTCCGGTAGAAAGTAAAAGAGCAACGCGAGACAATAAATATGTCCGCTTTCATCCGGGCCCGATTCCCTTTCACCGAAACGTCGTTACCCACGGGCCACCGTATCCGCCGCGGGATCTGCGAACGAACCCGCGTCGCGTCGCGTCGCGTCGCGGCGCCCCATGTGAAACCCGAGCGCCGCTGTCGAAAACGTTTCTACAATTAGCCGGCGCGGCGGAATCGTTTCGTTTCGGAACTTTCTGCGCGCGACGAACAATCGACACACCGGAACGACGAGCAACAAGCGCGGTCTTCTGCCTTCGCCTCGCACAATTCTCAGAGAACATGCTCGACTCCACCGAATCCCGCTCGTTGTTTCGCTCCGCGACGCGGTTTTATTATTCTCGGCTCGCAGCTGACACGAACCTGGCTAATCGCTACACGAATCAACCGGAGCGCGCCTTTCCGCGCCAGCACGTTTCACCTCAGATTTTCCCCCGCGTTTCTTTTTCATTTACTTATTTATTAGTGCCCGTTTCGTCGAATCGGCAACGATTCCGTTTAACGCTGGAAATAACCCTAGGCGTTTCTTCTTTCACACCTTGTGATATTATTCTATGAGAAACTTTCGAAACGTCGACCGAGTCTCGAAATGTATCGGTGGAAAAAGAAGGAGGCCCAAATTGGCGAGCAGATTTTCGGAGCGGCGGTTGCCGAGCGTCGAGAGTACGAGGGTACGAGGGTACGAGGGGCGCTGGGAAAAATCGTTAGCACGGTGCCAGTGGCCGAGCACTAATGGGGCCGAAATTAATTTCACGTAATTGGGTAGATAGAGGAGAACGCGCCACGCCGCAGTGCGCCTTGTCCTCCTTCTCCGGCCGCTACCCGTTTTACCCTAATAGGAATAAAATAAGCCCTTGCGCTCGGCAGTTAGCGCTCGCAGCTCGCTCCTACATAATTGCAGCGTCGGCTGACCAACGCCGGAAATAAGCAAACGCGATTAAGTCCCGAGCCACGCTGTCACGCTCCCCGGCGTTTCACCTTCGACGACTCTCCGAAACCCGAGGCCTCTTCCGCAAATTGCCGGAGTGACCGGGTGCGGCTGCGGCTGCGGCTCCGAAACTTGGCGGCGGTAATGGAGACGGCACGGCCGAGATCGGTCGGGTTCCTCCCGTGTAATAAACGTTCGCTATACTTTCCTAAGAGCCTCGAGAATACTTCATTAGCTCGCGACGACGTGCGCTACCGCGAGAACGCGTCCTACTCCTCCTTCTCTTCTCGACGATCTCTGCTCTGCTTTCGCTAACGAGATCGGTATAGCGTTTAACCATACGTTGCCACCCCCTGCAAACTGATCTACGTTTTATGTTTCTTCGAGAACGGAAATTAACCATTAATCCAATCGATAAAGGACACTTTTATCGAGAAACGAAGAAAAGAACATGTCCGAATCTACTCGGAATTAGGCAAAGTGAAAAGCTCCTGGACAAGGTGTAAAATAAACGCGAAACGATGCGCACTCGAGAAACTTAACGATCCGCAAACAATGGAAAAGCTTAGGCCGCACGTGCGAATGGCAATGCAAATAGGGAAACGTTAAACGTGCTGCAGTATGCATCGTCGCGTGGAAGACGGTGCCTGTCGTTTAAAGGCCGATCGGACTCGCTCGCAAAATGCACGAGACGGCGAATCGATAGGTAAAGAAGAAGGGATCGTTCCGAGTAAGCTGGATACCGTGGATCGGTCTCGGGTTTTCCGGGGCCATGTTTTCTCTGTTCATTTGCGAGGAACGTGTGTCGATCGCAATCTACCATGGATCGTTTCCGGCCGGCGATTAACATCGGCCGAGACGAAAGTGCTAATTCCTGGTATATTCAATTAAGTTTTACGCCCGCGGATAGTATAATGGCCGGCTTAATGGAATTCGGTAAATCTTCCTTGGAGCGAGCGGTGTATCGAGCACGGATAACCCGGTCAGAATGCTTCCCCCTCGCAGACGGCGCTTATCCGGCGATCGCATCGTCTCTATTATCGCTAACGAACTTATTATGGCGAGAAGGAAAAGAGGAAAACGGGATGGGCTGCACCGCCGATTAATCCTCCACCGCGAGTGCTGCTGAGTGATGCTCAGACCTGTACAGTGTAACGTGCCGCTTACAAATTGTTCGAGTTCGCTATTATTTTACGAATTCGTAAAATAATCGTCGATTCGAGTAAACTATAAAAAGATATAAAAGAAAAGTAATTTAATTGTTCGGTCGTAACAGATGATAAAAATAGGAAATAAAGATTCATAAATAGTAGATCTAATTTGTCTTTGCGGATCGAAATGGAGCCAGTGTAAGAGGATAAAAAACGAGGGATGCTTTAAATTTCGTATAATATATTTTCCATATAATAATTCTCGCTATACAGACATTATTTTACAAAGCATGATTTATACTATTATGTACTTGTTGCTGCATTTACTTAGCGTCGAGCCGCGCGTTACATCGCGCCAACATTTTGCAACGACCGCCGTCGTTCCTGGCTAATGGTTTCATCCTCTCTCTCTCTCTCCCTCTCTCTCTCTCTCTCTCTCTCTCTCTCTCTCTCTCTCGCACGATTTCCTCGTTACAGCCTAAGATTTATACATTCATAATACTGGTATTTCATCGCCGAACGCGGACCACCGTGTCCGTACAGCGGAGCCTCTCTCGCCGGAAGCGGCTTTCGAAGTTTGAAATTCGCGCGAGGAAAAACCAGCCGCGACTGTTCGGACACGCGGTTCCGCGATCTTCTACGTATACTGGAATCTGAAAAATACTTCGAAATATCTCGTTACCGCGGCTGAGACTACAACCGCGCGCACATAACTTATCCTCCGCTCGCAGCTATTTACACGTCTCAATAGTCCGACGCGATAATCGGTACGTCGCCGCGCGTATTTACAAAGGGGCGTGCCTGGATTAGGGGAGGCTCCTGGTCTCGGCGACTATGCGCATCGGCTTCGCACATTCCCGAAATACTATCGCAAAATTCGCGGAGTATCGAACCGAGGTGCGATCGAAGCAACTTATTTAATCCTCGCGAGTCGGCGGTGGCCTGGTGACAATCTCTGCGACAAGTATCTTCGAAAATGTCTTTTGAAACAACGTCGCTTACACGGGTTTAATTGCTTTTCCAACGCTCGTGAAATGTCACGAAATCGTGAGAAACGAAGTACGTTGGTTTGGAGTCGGAGACAGGTGTAAGGTGTACGCGAAACACGCCTGGAAACCGCAATCGTGTAGTTTGGACAACGTCCGCTGATTCCTCTTCGAACAATACCAAACGAAGAGAGCCTGACAAATTCGTGGCTTTAACGTCTGGAGACCAGAGAGCTCCCTTAACTGGTCGACTCGTTCCCCGAGCCGAGGGCCGAGCGGATCGGCCTCAGCTATTTTGAATAGGGCCCTCCGGAGGGATCGAAACGTAGGGCCCCGTTCCCGTTCCGTGTTTTTGCCGGCCGCGCGTAATTTCGTGTCATTTCAGATTTCTTCCCCCGCAGGCGGCGGGTGCACGGGCGAGCGCACGAGCGCACGAGCGCACGAGCGCGCGAGCGGGCGACCGGGTCCCCCTAATGTCTTATTAATTGTAGATTCGCGTTCGTACGCGATTGGCTCGCTTCCTGCCGCGACCGTAACCGTGCACGAGTCTAGCCGGCTCACCTAACCTATGGTTTGCGTCCGCTTTTCTACAGCCTGGCGAACCATTCTTACTTTACACCGTGCAAAGCAGCTGCATTTTAACCGCTTCGTTACCGTGGACGAGTCGCCTCGTCGCCTGGACGACGCCGTTGACGAGATATTTCGCGGCGATGCCAACGAGATACCTCTCAACGCAATTTCTACGTTTCAAGAACGAACAACTTAGTCTACAAAAATATAGCACATCATTTGTCCATCGTCGTCGTCGAATTTCTCCAGCCCGATAACGGAAATGTTCAGACTAAACAATTTGTTTGTTCCGCAATCTCGCGAAACGAAAATTGCAGCGCATCCGCGGCATGACCGGTGCGTGGACGCGGCGCAACCGACACAGTTCCGGCGAGGTATCTCGTCCATGGTAAGAAGGGGGTTAAAGACCTCCCGCCTCGAATCGTCCGCACTCTCGTTGTCCGCGAAGGTCCGTCGATTATCGCGATCACATCAGCGCGGCAATCGATGCCGTCTCCCGGCGTGTTGTCCCATTCGCCGAACGGCCGAGTCGCAAACTTTGGTTAACCGCACCACGCTTCCTCCACGCTCTCATTATCTACGAGATCCCGGATGTCCCGCGCCATGTCACTTCCGGCGTTCCAGCTGACGAAATCGAGCGTTCTCCCGTTCCCCCTTGGACGGCCTTGGCCGCGCGGCGGCTCGTCGTCCCCTCCTCGAGCAGCTCGGTCCCGATGCTGCTGCGACGGCGACGGCGGCGGCGGTGGCGGCGACGGCGAGCGCGTCGTCGGGGCTCGCGAGCAGGACTGGACCTAGATGTCGTGTATGCTCTCCTCGTCGCTGTCCGCCCTTATGCTCCGAGGGCTGTCCTCCCTCTTGATCGGCGAGCCGTCGCGGCTGTTGCTCCTGTCCCTCTGCCTGGCCCGGGTCTCCCTGTCCCTCCCGTCCATCATGTCCGGACTGTCCCTGTAGTAGTTGGTCAGGTTCGACGTCAGCGAGCCGATGGTGTTGCTGGGTCCCGGCTGGAGCATCGCCGTCGGGTAGAGCCGGTCGTCCTTGCGCATCGGGGACCGACAGCTCGGGCTCTTGCTCCTGTCGCGCTGTCTGGTAGCTCTGGTCTCCCTCTCCCTGGCGTCCGCCACCTCCGGGCTGTCTCTGTAGTAGTTGCTCAGGTTCGACAGGCTGGAGCTGGTGGTCAGGGTGCCCAGAGTGTTGCTGGAGCCCGCCTGCACCATGGACGGCGCGTACAGTCTCTCGTCCTTCCGCAGAGGAGACCTCTCCCTCACCGCCGGACTTTTGCTTCTGTCGCGCTGCCTGGACCGCTCCATCGGCTCCCTCTCCCTCCCGTCCGCCATCTCCGGGCTGTCTCTGTAGTAGTTGCTCAGGTTCGACAGGCTCGAGCTGGCCGTCAGCGAGCCGAGGGGGTTGCTGGGCCCCGGGGCCAGGATCATCGTCGGCGGGTAGAGTCGGTAGGGCAGCGGCTTCTGCAGGGTGACCGCCGCGGAGGCCTGCTGGTAGAAGAGCCCGTTCGTCGGCAGCGCGTGTGCGCTCGGGTACGGCCAGTACCGACCCGCCGGGTGCGCCGGCACCGCTGCCGGCACGCTGCCGTACAGCTGCTGGAACGCGGCCACCGCAAAGTTGTTCTCCGCCATGATCTCGATGCCCACCAGCGTCTGCCGCTTCCACTTTGTCCTGGAAAACAAGCGGAACCGAGCCGTCAGTCGCTTCCTCTCATCCACTCGGACGCCTACACTTCCGTCTCTTTTATCGGATATACGCGTGGAGCGTTACTACTTTGGAATTTAGGAAAAACTCGATCCCAATAGATAAGAAAACCTTGAACGATTCTGGCTAAAATTGATCCGAAAGTCGTCTGTAGGAAATTTCAGAGCGCGTCGGTTCGACTGGCTTCTAAATAACGCGAAGGAACCGGGCGGTAACCAAGCAAGAATTAAAGTTCGTTCGCGAGGTTCTCGCGATTATCGAGGGCTGATTCCGGGCAACATTCCGCGGAACATTCAGGGTCAACCGAAGAGCCGTTCATGGCTCCCCGCAATTTCCCAGAATCCACCCCGGCCGCCCCCATCGCCGTCCGATCTCCGTTCACCTACGTATGTAAATCTCGATCTGGGACAATTACGTTAAAACGGAGTGGCGTGCCGGCGAGTGGTTACGTTGGCCACACTGTCGGACGGCTTATTATACTAACAAATAGCCCGTGGAGTTTCCCTGCCTAATCATCGCGTATCATGCCACGCGCGCCGCTTCCTACGCCGCACCTGCGGCCGCGAAGGCGAACGCGAAGGCGAGGGCGCCCTTAGACGCCGCGCCGCAAAGATATATCGTCGGCCGTATCGATCCCTCGGCGCTCCGATCTCCGACCGCGACGTCCTTACTCACGGCCAGCCCTTGCGGCGAAGGGAAATTGATCGTCCGGGGAAAAAAACAATCAACGATTTCGTCGTGTCGAGCAAGAACCCCGGAATGCAGCCGAGAATACGACGCGGAACGCGTTTAGGGGTCGACGTGGGGTGTGAGAAATAGTTTCCGAGCGAAATCTCTGCCCTTTGTCTTTTCGGGCTGCTAGCGCGCCTATTCGCGGTCTTGTCGGTGCAATACGATCATTAAACTTTGACTTCTCGGCTGTACTTGGAAATCAAGAACGGATGGAGAACAGCGCGCGTAGAGAGATATTTGCATGGTTGCGCGATTAGCATGTTCGACTTTCGTCTAGGTATTCGAAGCGCGCGTTCGTCGCCGAGGGGAAATAAACCCGAGGACCATTGTAGCCGTGCAGATTACACGCGGAGGACAAAGAAAGAGGCGCTCGTCGGATGATAATGGTATTTCAATTGGTTGAATTACGCAACTCGTAGCACGGCGCGTAATTATTAAAGAGCCGTGAAGGAGAATTGCAGGCTCGCGTCGAGCGACACCTGGTCATTTAGCGATCTCGCTCGAGTTACAGGGCGCATCGCTCGTTTGTTATTACCGTAAACGTAACGCCGACTTATTCTGCCGCGACGAGATCGCATTTCTGCAACAAACTCGCGGAAAACGCCGAGTTCCGGGCAAATTACGATTCCCCCGCATCCAGGAAGAGTCTCTTTAAACTCGCTGATTAATTCTCGAATCGCGACCGTTTCCTGCACGCGCTGTTCCGGGAATGTTCTGCAAAGTTTGCGACAGAATTTCCCTTTGCGAAAAGCAATTTTTATGAAACTTCCACCCCCCTTGCATGCGTCTTGAGAAGCGCGCTCTTGGAAGCGGTGATATTTTTTTTTTTTTTTTTTAAAACCCGTATCGTAATGTGTATAAAAATAAATCGCGGAAGTTGCGTGACCGCGTTTTCAAACGAGCGTCGGATCGATGGAAAAATAATATCGATGGTAGCCGCGATGAACGACGGTTATACGGGTAATCGATCTCCGTTTACCGCGCTCTCACGGTCCGATAATCGGCGTATCGATCGGTCGCGTCGGCTAATTAACGGCGCGGTAATTAGAAAATCCGGTGACGGCGGTGGTTCGGCCGTCGACGATATTCCGGTGCGGGGGAGTCCGGTTCGTCGGCCTCCGTCGACGGTCACCGACGGTCAAACGTCGCGATTATCCCCGAACCGCCGCGATAAATCAGTTGGCGGCGTTCGTCCGGTCGCGGTCTCCCGATTAAAGGCCGCCGGCGATCCGCCCGCTGCGGAATTCGAGACGATAATTAACGACGAGCCGCCGTCCACCCCCATTCGTTACGCTTTTCCATGAAAACGCGGCGCGGCGCGGCGTGGCGCGGCGCGGCGCACTGGGAAATTAAAAACGCGGAATAAAAAATATCGCGGAGCTATACCTTCGAAACGAGGCTGCGAATTTCACGGCTCGCTGGACGAGAAATCGGTGGCGAGGGGGGCTCGGCGAGGGCCGGGGGGACCAAGTTCGCTGTCAGGTAATTAATAATCAGGAGATCCGCGGCTGGCAAGGGACAAAGCGGCTCTAACGGATATGCAGCTCGCACGGAAAATTCGACAATTAATATATTTCGTGGGGTGCATCCTCCCCGGCGTTCCCCGTCCCGTCCCGTCGCGCCCCGCACGGCCCCACCGTTGTCCCTGTTCCTCCGCAACGGTGCGCATCGTCGAAAAATGTGGGCCACTCTCTCGCGATATGCCCCCTGGCTCTCCACGCTTTTGTGACGCTGGTACAGTTGAAAGAGGAGGCTGGGGGCAGGGGGTTAGCAGTAAAATCGTTCATGAATTTTAAACAGGGCCCCTGTGAATCCAGCCACGATCATTTCTCATTTTTCTGCTGGCACCGCGTCGGAGAAGAGGAGAGACCGATAGTCGACGTGCGTACAGAGACTCGAGTAAAGGGGAAACAGAGAGAAAAAGAACGAGCGAGGCGAGAGAGAGAGAGAGAGAGAGGACCAGTCGCAATGAAAACCACTCGTGCGATTATGTGATGAGTAATGTTTTTTAATACCCCCACCGTTCGCCAGGGGTTGGCCCGGTCATTTTCGAGTGCAGCCACTCTAAAACACCCTTAATTGCCGTGCCGGCTCTTTGTATCGGGATTGAATAACCGGAGAGGGACAGAGAGAAAGAGAGAGGGAGAGAGAGAGAGAGAGCTGGATAGAGGGTCGGAAGTGGCGGCGGAAAGAACGAGGAGTCATTGATTTATCGTTCTCGAGAGGTTCGCCGGGTGCTGCCTCGGATCTTGAACAACGCCGAAGGGTGAAAGAAGGGTAGAGAAGTGTTAAGAAAGTGTAACGATCGCTTCCATCGGGGCTTAATGATCGTCGACTTTTCGAGACGCTGGAAAGGGGCTGTTGTTCCGGCCACTATGGGAAAGAGTCAACGATCCGTGTCCCTTCGCGCGGTGGCCAGAGTTTTTAGCGTGTCGCGAGGCTAAGGACGTTTGCCCGAAAGAACGTTATCCGAGTCGATGCCGAGAAAGGATGCAAAGGTCGATACGTTTCCCCTTTCTTCTTTCTATTTCGCATAAAAATAAAAATCCGTAGTCTGGATTATCAGATCGCGGCGACAAAAGCCAAACTGTGGCAGAGCGGAGGCAACGGTCGATCAGAGATCTCGGTTCGATGGAACGCTTTGCGAAAAGGGAGGGAAAGGAGGGAAAAGCAAGGAGGGAAAAGGGACCGGGAGTTTACGGACAGAGAGTTTACTTAAATCAACGAAGGATAAAAAAATTACGCGACCGATGCGCGGTAGAAAGGGGGAGGGCAGAGGCACCGATGGGGAGAGTTAATGCATTTATAATGGTGGTTGGGACTGGTCGGTGGTTTTGCGGTTGCGAGGCCGCGCGACACTAATGCACCCAAGCTGCCGGCTCGGTTGCGATAATAATGCCGCGACAGACAGAGAAAGGAGTCGGCCGAATAGGGCGACATATTTTTCAATTATTACTTGCTTCACTGACTACGGGGACACATGTTCCTCCGGGTTCGGTCTCTGCCTGCCTGCCTGCCTGCCTGCCTGCCTCGCTGCCTGTCCGTCCGTCTGTCCGACGCAGAGACAGGGGCACCGACTGGCTGTATCAATTCTCCTTCTCTTTCCCTCTCTTGCGCCTGCCTATTACCGCGCCTAAACGGGACAAGTTTTCAAAGGCAAAACCGAAGACGGTGCTAATACTCGGCTAGAGCGAAAATGTCTTCCGACCAGACTATATAAATATTTTGTGCATCGATTGCATATAGCTATCTGTTTCTGTCTCGAATCATCCGAATGCGAATCGGGTTGGTGTTAAATATGGTGGAAAATAACGCGACGGTGTCCTCTTTTGTTTAACCATTTCCGTTAGAAGTGCATGGGATCCGTCGTCTGTGCGGCTCGAACGCGCACGCACCGACGCGACAAAAAAACGGACAGAAAAAGTGAAGAAAACGGGTCCGGCGAAGTGCGAAACGAAACGGTGTTGCGCGGAGGAAACGGAAAAAGAAAGACCGTGGAAAGGTGAGCGGTCGACGTGGTAGAAAGTTTATCGGAAAGAAGCGATGGAAAATGTGGCAGGGCAGCGTTGCTCGGCACCGAGATTTGCATACCGGGGCAATTTCGGGCTCGTTTCGTCGAAAGATAAACAAATTCGAGAAAACGGCGGCTCGGAAGGGCGGTGGCGGCGGCGACGGCGACGGGTAACGAGCCGAGAAAATGGCGATTCGAGCCGGCTTTCGCCGCGGCGAAATCGCTCGGCGAGCGCCACTATTTTTAGACGAGAAAACCGAAGCGGAATATTATAGGGCAGATATAGGCCGACAAATGCGCATGCAAATAGATCGTTATGCCGGGCACCCCCGCCCCTTGGCCCCCACCCGCAGCTCCCGTTATCGGCGGCCGGCCGATTAGCCTCGTTTTTCTAGCTATTTCGTGAAATTCCGCGACGGCGTGTACTTGAAATCGTACACGAGATCACCGCGGCGAGCGGGGTTTCGTGACACGAATTTTTCTCGAATCACGCCGCTCGGGGAAACCGGAGGGAGCGGGGCTCCGGCGGAATCGGAGGGAACACCGGAGGGAGCGGGAGAGGCGCGGGGGAGCCGGAGGAGAGGAAAAGATCGCGTCGAAACGAGCGCGTTTGACTAGCCGAGAAATCAAGACGATCCGTTATAAAGCGGTTTAGTAGAGGCGTGGGAAGCTCGCGCGTTCTTCCGGCTGGTGTCGACGAAGCCTCAAGAAACAACGGGGCCCCGGATTCTCACGATCGCGATGTATCACGACGCGTTAGCCGATGTCGCCACGGTGTTACGGCGCCGCCGTTGCTGGCCGCGTTGCCATCGCCGCCGCGCGAGCCGTAAAAACCGCGTTGGAAATGCCGAGAAAAACGCGGCTTCTTCTCTGCATTTCTCCCTCGGTTTCTTTCCCCGGTTTCGCGGTAGAATTTGCACCTAATTTACTGTTTCAATGGAAATGTTTTTGCCTCGCGAGAGCGCGCGTCTCTAATTAACAGATCGCTGCTTTCCGCGACCGCCGCCGCCGCCGCGCCATTACCGGCCGTGCTTCGATACAACGCGAGCTGTAATTGCTATATTTACGAGTTCGCTGCTTTCTCCGCGCGACCCGACCGAATATCTTCTGCAATTAGCCGCGCGTAATTGAGGGAACGGGTAGGCTGAGAGTCTACCGCGAGCCGAAATCCTTCGGCGCGTTTCTTCCTCGTCGAACGCGAGGCGGAATTTTCAGCCGGCGTTTCGTTTCACCGGCATTTCGTCAAAATGCAAATTAGTTTGCCGCTGGATCGCCGATTATTCCGTTCCAGCTCCGTAGGCTGTGCACGGATTATTGCTCTATGCGAGAACTTGCGAGCATATCGTTCGATTGTACGAGGTACAATCGTTATTATTACGCGGAGCGAAAACTCTTTCAGATCCCCGCGAAGATATCGAGTGACCTTCGCGCGTCCATTTAATCTAATCTGCAACATTTCTCGCTACGCCTTACAACGGTGACGTAAATCTAGATGGCAATGCGTGGTAAAGTTACGCAACTAAAGATCGGAACAAATCGTTCGTTTGTGCCACCATTTGTGTCTTTGATACATAATCTCGGTCTCCGATGGCAACAGTCTTTGCAATTGCAAAAGGGTCTGGTTGAGGAAGGATATCTTTTCGATAACTGTTTCCCGGGTGGAAAACGGAAGACTGGTTCCACATAATTGATCAGTTTCCTATGGCGATCGATCGGCGGCCTTAGAAAAAAGTTCGAACGTTAACCGATGCCCAACGCGAGGTCGACCAAGTATGCATTGACTCGCGGAGGATCTCTTAATCTTTCCGTGGATTATCGCGATGGCATCTCCATTCCGAAACCCGTTAGCCGGGTGGTAACGCCGCTGTTTCTTGTTCGGTGTACGAGCTTCGTCGTTTCTAGATCGCTGTGTAGTAAAACGTTACAGCTCGGAGTCGCGCCGCGAGTTGATGGCCTATAACGAGCTCGAAACCGTGCGAAGGATCCCGGTGTCCGCGTCGTCGCCGATGATCTTTCCTCTGTATCATGTTTCCGTTTAAATGAAACTCAATATATTTTCTTCTTCGCGCAGTCAGAAGCGAATCGGTAATCGATACAACGTATCGGTGTGACCGGCAACTTTGCTGACAATCGGAGCTCCTCGATACGTAAATGCGCGACCATTTTGCCAACGATTTCGGTCGCCTTCGATTTCCGAGCCGGCAAAAATCTGCGCTCGCATTCTCGTTCCTCCATCACCACCGAACAGGTATGTAATTTCTCTTTTCTTCGAAGGCTATCGAAGCGTTTCTCTTTTCCGAATCGAACGCATAGTTTAACGAAGCACCGAGCAGAATTGGAATTACGATCTGCAGGGAGCTGCCGGTCGATTAATTTTTAAAGGAATGCTCGCCGAAAGGTCCTCGGCCTGGCAGGTTCGGCGGCGATCGCAAAGGCAAGGCGGTATGACGCGCGTTGGCTACCGAGCCGAGACAGCATCCTCGTCCCATAAGGGTTTCGAGCGAGGCTCGCCGAGGGCAGGCTTCGGACCAGGACTCAGCTTGCGAGTGTGCGTGCGAGCGAATCCTGCCCCCGGGACGTGACTCGTAATTCTAGAGTATTATGCGGTAGCTCGATGGTGCTTTCCAGCTCGACTTACGTTTTTTGAAATCGCTACCGAGAGCCGCTCCCCCTTTTCTTCCTCGGATCGGCCCCGATCCCGATCCCGATCCCTTTCCCGATCAGGAACTTCGTCATCCTCCATCCCCCTGGACGCCGCGAGTCTTCGATCGCCGGCAATGACTCGAGCGATCCGACTCGCGACGAACTCGATATTCCCCTCGGGGAACGCTAAACGCGGCGCGCTGTTCTCGCGACTTCGAAACGAACGGCTCCAGGTTGGGTTACAAAGCTGCTTAAGCTTCGAACGTGCGCCGGATCGCGGATTTTCTGCGGCGCGGCCGATGCAACCGCGCATCTGCCCGGCCGACGTTTAACCCGTTTGCAATTTGCATTCGCGACGGTGAATAACGTTCGACTGCCGGAACACGCCGCGGTATTTATGGGAAAGAGCGATGATTCTCCGCGTTGACCCTGGAACACCCACCGCTCCCCGATCCCAGTCCGCAGCAGCATATCGTCGCTGCTTACGCAGTCGTCCAAATTTCATTAACCGCAAGGGACGAGATCGACGGCGGGGTTAAGGCCGGGATTCCCGCTAATTGCAGTGCTACGGTTTCCCCGACGATAAATCCGGCGCGATCGCGCTAATCCAGCTGCTACGCGGAGATCCGCGCGTGTCCGATGGCCGATAAATCCTTGCAGGAATTACATAAACGAGCGGGTCTTAGTTCGCAACAGAGTTCCATCGAGCCTTGGCGAGTTTTCGCCGCTAAACGCAGATTCATTGGCATTTAAACGCGATTCAAATTAATTTCTCAACGATTCAAATTTAACAAATAAATGGGGTTGATCGAATGCGTCTTATTCGAAAAATGTAGAGAGACTCATGCTCGATATGGAAGAGAAGCGCTCGGCTAGGCCGCGGTAACCTGCTCCGCTCCCCTAGTTCGGCTTCCGGGGCGCGAAAAAGCTAAATGATCGAAAGCGCCGGGGCTCTCGGCGCGCGTTAAGCGATCGCCACCGCGCCGACTCACGGTCGTCGCGGCCGTCGCGGCCGTGTCCGTAATTAGCCGATAAGTAGGGACGGAACTGGCGAGTAGCGCGAACGAGTCCTAATGACTTCTAAATAACCGAGTCGTCCGCGCGTTCTCGGCAGAAAAACCGGCGAGCGTATCGCTTATCGCGGCTCCGAGAGCGGGTAATTTAGCGTTGGCCGGGTTCGATCGATCCACGGGAAACGCGTTCCCCGGTGAAAATCAGCATAAGCCGCTCTCTCGCCACGCGTCTCGGCCGAGCCTCGATGGATCGTTTAAATCGCCGCCTCGCCTCGCCTCGCCTCGCCTCGACTCCACTCGTCCAGTCGCGGCTCGAGCCGGCCAGTCATTACCTGTCCGCGTTTGCATCGGTTTTCTCCACTCGTGTTCTTTGTTTACACGGATCTCGTTACCCGAGTGATTTGCCAATCAGCGGGGCTTCTATTACCCGCTTAATTGCTCGTTGACCTTTCCTGCGTCCCTCTCGCCGATCGATCCGGCCCGATCGGTATCGGAAGAGGGCCCTTTTCGCCTTCGAGGCCCAAATCGCGTTCCCGACAATGCTCGTCGTGATCAAAGCTTCGTTCAAATTTTCGTACGGAATTTTTCTGTGCCATAGTTTAGAAGCGATTAGAAGAACAAAAGAGCCGAACAGCGAAGCGGATAAATTCGATTTCACCGCGACCGTTTCGAGAGTCGAATTTCAGCGATTTGCGAGTTTCGCCGCAGAGAGCGGTGGAAACTCGCGGGAAACTCTACGAGAAATTAACGACACGCGTCGGGTTTAACGGCCTCGAAGCTGAAAACGCCTTTTTCCGTCTCGTGGGCGGCGCGGTTCGCGGCGGTTCGCGGCGTTGGGAGCCGAGAGGGAAAAAGGGACGCGAAATCCGTCGCCGTGGCGCCCGAGGTGTGGCCAAGGCGCCTCCGCGAAAAGGCGCCGAGTCACGGCGCGGTTGCAGAGCGCGGTCGCAACGCGGTTGCAGCCGCGGCACGGCGCGGCACGGCGCGGCCGAGCAACAAAAGTTTAAGCGGGCACTTAAGAAGCCGACCGACGGAAGCGTCACTAATTTTCCCCAGTTTTTGTGGCCTCTTAGCCACCGCCGCGCAGCCTCCCCGCTCTCGTTCCGCCGAACCGGCGATAATCATGGCACGCGTATACCTTTGCTTCTCGCCCGAGTCCAATTAACCCTTTAACACATTGCCGGCTTGGCCATTCTTCTCGAATTTCTTTAGAATCATTTGGCAATCTTTTTTTATCCTCGGCAATTGGCCAGGCTACTTTACGATTTTTTTCATTCGAAACCTTTGGATTGAGATTTCATTTGCGGAAGAATGTTTCCGTAACCGATCGCCGGCTTTGACCAACCTTGAAGCGGCTGAAAGTGGCTGAATAATTTCTTTTCCAATGAGACTTTGGCTAGCAATGATTATCGAAGAAATTCACCGAACGTCTACTATTATCTCCATTTCTTCGCTCTATCTCGATCATTTCTATATCGAATGTGATATAATATATACATAGATCCTGAGAGATGAAAATTTTGATGGAGTGTCTCAGAGTCGATCTGGACCCAGGTTCTAGAAGGCATGGTTAACGTAGCAAAAAAAGCGAGAACAGCCCGGTCCCGATACAAAGAAACGTCCGAATCACGGTCGACGCACGCCCCCGGTAAATGAAAACGGGCCAGACTTTGTAAACGGGCTCCTCCGACTTGACGAGCTCTCCGGGGCTCCGTGATAAGAAACCGGCGAAGAAGCTGATCGATCGTGGCCAGCTCGACACCTTTGGTTACTTTGTGCATGTCAATCGGGGGATGCCGGGCTCATCGGGCCGCGGCTCGCCGGGCCGAGAGTGTGTTAGGAGAGTTCTTCCGTGACGGCGCGTATCGAATCCGTAAATGGAAATCGCGGCGGCCAACAAAGGCGCTGTTTACGTGGTTAAACGCAAGGATCACCGGGCTCCGGCCAACGGTTCCCGGCAGCATCTCGACAGTCATCTACTCCTCTTGCTCCTGGACGGCCGCACCGCGCCGCACCGCTCCGCTCCGCTCCACGTCGCGCCGGTAATCGCCGGCAGCGTGAACGATCCCCGAAAAAAAGCCGACTTTTTGCGCGGCGAACTGGCCAGGATTACTTTACGATCGGCGAATCATTTGCGACTTTCGTCCGCCAATTAGTCTCGGGACACGGTGCTGCCGCGGCGATTGTCGCGGCTGGCTCCTCTGCCAACACGTCTAAGTGAAAAATGCTACAGAGAACGCAAGGTGCTACCTCTCCCCAAAAAAGCTTCCTACTGTTCAGGGCTTTGCACGGTTTTCTATAATATAATATTAAAGTTAACGAGTCGATTTCTTTAACGAAGATTAGACGAAGCTGCGCAGTCGATTACAGGACGGCAGGCCAGCGGCATCCTTTGTGGCCAAAGTTTTAAGGTCTACCGTTTCTACGAGTCATTCGACGGCGCCTCGGCCGACGACGGTCTCTTTCGCCGATCATCGCGCTAGTTGCTCGCCGATATTTCAAATCTGACGAGAACGCTACAAGAATTGCCAGCACCTAAGTCCGTTTTGCTACATCGACGTATACTTTTCTTTGCCCGGAAGCAGCCGAGCCCTGGCAGTCCAGAGAATTTCTAACGAAACCGCGATTCAATTACATCGGGTGGCTTGCATTTTAATCCGCAGACATTGAAATGCCTCGAACCCCTTGACTCCGAGTCACGGAGGACGCTCAAAGTATGCCGCAGTCTTATGGAAAATATAAATTTCAAAAGAATATTCAAGCAGCCCGAACAGAAGCGACATTATTATTTTCTCCGGGCTTTAAGGGTTGAGCAGTTTGCGTGTGCTGCCAGGAGGTAGCGAGTTTCCAGGGAAAGTTTCTCTTTCGCGGGAAGGTCTTCTTCGGCGGAACGGATTCGCCGAGATAGCCTCGGGGTGGAGCTTTTCGGCGGCGATTAGCTTCGGAACACCCGCAACACGTGACTCCGCGACTTTTGGCCCGTTTAGTTTGGACAAGCGGCTCGGGCCGGGCTCAAAGGCAGAGAATCGTTAACGAGGACCCCAACGAACCGCGTCCGGCGTCCGGCGTCCGGCGTCGGCGTCGCCGGAAGGCTGAAACCGTGCCATTAGAGACTAACGATTGGACCGTCGATTGCGAGACCGCTTCGATAATGAACGGGTACGGTAACCGTACGCGTCCGCGCGTTTCTAATTCGGAATCGTATCATCGAGCCGACCGGACCACGAGCCGATCGGCCTTGCTTTATCGCGGCCGCCGTTCCGCCGCGACCGGAGAAAATTTGGTCGATCGTTCTTTCGATGTTTACGAACGTCTGGGATCGAGACGGCGATAAAACCGGCGCAAAGAATTCGAAGCCGACGACGTCTCGCTCGCGACGTAACGAGATAACGAGATAACGGCGCGAGCGGTCGTTTATTATTCGGCCGGATTAGCCAGCCATTGTCCTCGCGGGAAGAAAGAGGCGAGCGATTCGTCAAGAGCCCGACAAATGTCCGGTCCTGCGATCCTACCTTCTGTTCTGATACCACGTCTTGACTTGGGTGTCTGTCAGGTTCAGTTTCACAGCCAACTCCATCCTGTCCTGCACGCTCAGATACTTTTGTCGCTCGAAGCTCTTCTCCAGGGTCTGGAGCTGAGTGTCCGTGAAGGCCGTCCGCGCCTTCCGCTGTTTCTTGCTCTGCGCCGAGCTCAACGTGCTCGACGACGAGCTCTTCGGCTCGTCCTCTTTGCCACCTGCGAACAGAATCGGCTGGATCACTCGGAGCTCGCCGGAGAAAATGCCAAGCATACGGATAAAACGCGAGCCGACGCGTTCCAAATATACTTTCTCGTTCGAGCGGACCGAACGGCGGCTGCGACAGCCTTGGAAACCAAATGAAATATTTATACTCTCGAGTTTGTTCGCTCGTTTCAGGCGTTTCCAATAATTATGGGCGTCTGGCAGATGTCGGTGTTCGAACGGTCGTCTCGTTGATTAATTTTTAAATCCGAATAAGAGCTATGTCGAACGAAGCAACGTATCTTATAATTTAATTCAACATCTATTTTTGTAAAGTGACGCAGAAACCTTGAAGCACGTGTGCCAGCATTTCCGACAAAGGCGAGGAGGAGCAATTTAGCAGCGAGAGACAAATCGATATAATTGAAATGATTGAAATAATTTTCGTTATCGACTCGACGTGGAAACGCGCGCTGTTGAGCACGATTGTTGGGCACGATGCAGTCCAGCCGCTCAAAATAAGAAATCTGCATCCGAACTTGAACGTTTCGACGCGCGAACCAATTACAAAGATACTTCCTGGCGAGGTTTTTCTTTGAATTGGGAACGCGACAGGCGCGACGACGATGCCGCCGGATAGCAGTCTGTCAAGCCCACAAAAGAGCGAGAATAAAATCGCGCGAGCCGATACAAAGCCGGTGGGAAGGGTTGGGTAGGGGGTTAATAAGTCAGCACGGGATCCACCCTGGCGGCGTGGGTCAACGAAAATCGCCGCAACAACGGTAAACACGGGGATCCTCGGACAAGTTCGAGAGGGTGGCCGGCGGGAGGGGTTGAGTTGTTCGATGGAAGAGAGAGAGGGAGAGAGAGGCTTTATTGCTCGGCCCGTAGGGGAAGTAATCGATGCTACGTTTTTGCTGGTCCCCGCATGGCGATCGCGGCCGCCTCTCTATCGGCGGCGGAGAGATCCTTTTGTTCTCAGCCGGAGTCCGCGCAGCCGTGAGCCGATTGGCTGGTATCGCGGATTGGACCACGCAGCCGCGTCGAGACGCCGCAAATTATCCCCCCGTTTCGCCGGCAACCCACGGAGAGGGTGGGATTCCCCGAGGAAACCGATTACACCCGATACACGTCGGCAAGTTGCGCTTCTCCGCGCTTCTCCGCGCTTCCCACTCTCGCACACACGCGCGACTACGCGCGCACACACGTTCTCGCGCTCCCCGGATCAAATCTGACGCACACCAGCCCTCGCCCGCTCCCCCTGTCCCCGTTCCCCGTCCCCGTTCCCCGTTCCCCGTCCCGTTCCCGGTTCATCCCCCACGAATCTCGTTAACGATGTTCCTTTATTTTTCTTGTATTTTTTCGCGTTCGTGCAGACGCAATTTTCTAGCCGCTCCTATAGCCCGTCACAGGGAAATAACACGCCCCGTCGATGCGAAACCATTTCCATCGCTGCCATCCTGGCCGAAGCGATCGCCGTCCTGTCCGTGTCCCAAACTCTCTGTGATCCAGGATATCGCCCTTCGGCAATGGCTGACTAATTCGGACGATCGTTTGGCCGGTTAGGGAAATCGGGGGGCGGTATCTTGCTACGTCTCTACGCGCGGGGGCTACTCTCGTGGACGGAGTAGCGTAGCGTGGGGTAACAGAGATCTCAAGATTTTCGTGCTCGTCTCGTCGTCGCGTACTCTTCTCGACGAGAAGACGAAAATGGAAGTCGATGGAAAATTGGCGGATCCTTGCGAGGGGGTGAGACGGTCCCACCAGGGGACCGATCAGGGAGCCAAGCCCCGCGGGAGCCGAGCCGCGGGCTTCGGAAAGCATCTAAAGGCCCGTTGTCGCGAGCTCATCGATTGGAACGGTCGTGGGTGGAAGAAAGAAGCTCGGCTTTGGCAGGGCGGGGGGTAAGACGCGCGGGGAAGACAGGGAGAGACACGGGGTGGCGACGAGACGAGGGGGCCTGAAAGAGAGAGAGCAAAGTGGATCGAGTTAACTCGAACGAAAGCGTGGCTCTTAGCCTCCGTTTGATCGGCCAGATTCGCTCGAACGGATCCGGGACTGGTCCGCCATGTTGGCAAAGATGGCCGACGATCCCTCAGGAAAGAAACGGGCGGAATTCCATCGCAGACGGCGTCGGCTCTCTCTCTCTCTCTCGCTCTCGCTCTCCTCTCTCGACCGGAGGTCGGGCCACGAGGGAGAGGGATGGGACGAGCGGTGGAAACGGAGGTTGGAAAACTAAATTTACTATGTGATACACTTAGAGCCCCGGGTCTCAACCGACGCAGTCCTCTTTTTTAGACACTTCCAAGACGTTGGACTGAAACTTTTTCACTCCCGTCCCACCTCCGCCCGCGGAGAGAGTTTGTAGTAACTCGAGAACCATCGCGAAACAGTCGTCCTCCTCTCCGCTCCCTCCCTCCCTCCCTCCCTCTCCTTCTTTGCCTTGTTCCTTGCCTTCCCTCCTTCCTCGGTCGCCTCCGTCTTCTCCGCGCCGGTCTCTCCACTTTTTCCTGTGGAAAAGTACGTTTTCTAGGTTTCTTCCACCGCTTACTCCCACAGCACGTACCACCCCGGGGCTTTATCCGTGAGCTGGCGCTCTTTACGAGACCGCTTTGTGTGTTTCACTTTGCCAAAGATGGCGGAGCTGCCACCCTCTCTTCGGGAAAAACGGCTCCTCGGACTGCGCTATTCGAGGAAACGACGGCGAAAGTCTCGGTTCGCCGGATAGCGATCGAACCGCGTACGGATCGCTTCGAATGTTCAACTCTCCGAGCTTCTCCCGTTCTCAGCTTCCGCGATCTCGTTTCTACGATCGATCGAATTAACGCGCGACCGACGCTTATACTCCCAATATACGAGCCCAGCCAGCTACGCGAATCGAATCGAGTTCCTGTAAGAGGCGGAGCTCTAGGCACTACGATCGCAAAATGAACGATTAACGATTGTCCTCGAATCGTTCCGCAACGTTTCCAGCTACTATGTGTACTCGGCCGTCTACCGTCCCCGCCACCTGTTCCCCCGCGACATAACGCGAAACGTCGAGTTTCGGTTTTTCCGGCACTTCCGCGCAAACATCGTGCGTCATATCGGCTGTCGGGCGACATACGCCCCCGCGAAACTTTATTCTTCTCGAGTTGGCTCGCAGAAGTCTACCGGCCGGGCCCGAAACTTTCCAACTCTTTCGGGCGGTGGGGGGGTTTTTCCGCGAATCGGCTCGCGGTGGATATATTTCCAGCGGCGTGTGGCGATTCGCTGGAAGGATTATGCGACGAGTTGCGTTACTTTAATTGCGGCCGCGCGGGTAATTGTTAGAATAGACGTCAGAAATACGACGGCGCACCGGATGCGGCGGCGTGTATGCGCCAATGAAAATTGTCGTGTTTCGCGTGCAGGTGAGAAAGAGAGCGAATTGTACAAACGGTGTGGAGCGATGGAGAAGGACGGGGAAACGGTATGGGAGCGAGAGAGAGAGAGAGAGAGAGGGAGAGAGAGAGAGAGAGACGGAGAGGTGAAACGAGGACCTCGCGTGCTGCGAGGCAGCGGCGCGGTACAATGTACGGAACATAAAAGCGAGATTAACAGGATGTTTATCGAGCAATTATTCGCTGCCGCAATTAGTGCCAGCATGGTCGTCCCCGTCACCGACAGGCAGGTATCGTCTTCGGCCGGGTTCACGCAAAACGTTCCCTGTTTTACAAGGAAACGCGACACCTGCAGGATGTACAGGCGATTACAGCGGCCGCGTCCGCGCTCGCGAGGACCGATTACGTCCTGGCCAGGAGCAACCACGCGTATTTTTTCGAGCGTTCCACTAGAACCGATTAAATCAAATTACAGTCCGAGATGGCCGGCGAGGATAGAGCGCCGGGCCTCGAGAGAGCATGATGGCACAGGAGAAGGGAGGGGGAGGGGGGGTGGCGAACTCGACGGAATTTGAATCATTTATACGAGCAGATCGCCGAGAATATCATTCGGAACGGACTCGCAACAGCTGTAATTAGGAGCAACGAGGGTATGTCAAAACTTATCGGGCCGGATCTACGCGGCTTGCCACTCCACGGACGTGTCCGGAGTCGTCAATTAAGAGTCGTAAACTGCTCGTTCCCAAGCCCTGCTCTCTCGTCGTCGCATTTCTCTCTTTTCATTTTCAGTCCGCCGAACGAGCGATATCAGCGACGAGCGATCGTCCGTAAGGGAAGAAGCATTGTAGGCGCAGAAAACTCGCTAATGATTCGAGAAAAAAGAAGAAACAAGAAATCGCGCTTCCCGTGATTCTCGTTTCTCGTTTCTCGTTTCTCGTTTCGCGCTTCTTTGAAATTCGGAAGAGAACGGAACGGGGGAGGCGGGCGACCGCGGGGAGAGAAGCCGGGAAAAGCCGAGGAAGGCCCGTCGAAACAAAGAGGCTTTACGCGGGAAATTAAGAAATAGGAAATCCGACCAGACGGTTCGTGCTCGTTCCCATCGAACGCGACGCGATCGCAGCAGCCTCCTCCCGCGCCGCGCTTTTTACTGCAGATTGTTACGTGCGGTTTTACATCTACATTCCGCGAATGTTAACGGCATTGCGCCAGCTTTGCGGGTAAAAACGCACACACCTGCACGGACTAGTTCAGCGGCGCGAGCTTCCCGGCGCCGCGCCGCGCCGCGCCGAGCCGCGCCGAGAGAAATAAAGCAATAAGCAAATAAAATCGCGGCTACCGGGACACACAATGGAGGAGAGGCTACGCGCCACCCTTCTGCCGCCATTGCGAGCGCCGACTCTCCTCTGCTCCGCTCTTCTGTCCTGCCTTATTTCCATCGCTTCCTCGCTCGGGCCCGCCGCGGAGACCGTAAACCAACGAGGGCCAACTGTTTGCGAAACTTTTATTATTACCAGCTTTATGATCTGTCCGGCCGACTCGGAACCACCTCGCCCACCATGCATGCAATCGCGACTCGAACTGTTTCGCATCGGTTCCCATCTACTGAACTGGACCATAATCTTTTTGTCCACGGTTAGATTTTCGATGGACAGAATAAACGACGATAATCGCGTTCGAGCTCCTAGGATTATTAAGAAAAGCGTGCGATCTCTCGCAACAGCTGCAGACGATCGTTATTCCGCGTAAAGATTTGACCACCGCGTCGAAAGGCCGGGGTTTTAGCGCATTATTTCCGGGACCAGCGACTAATTTGGCACGAATGCGATCCGGGGTGCCACGAGATGGTCAAAGGGGTATCTTCTGCGGTGAAACGGACACAAAACGTCCACGGTGCACGGAGAGAAACGTCTCTTTCCCGATTCGAGTCACACCTAGGAGCTTGGCCCCGTGTCGCTCTCGCTATCCTTTCATAGTTCGCCGTGCGCGCACCCTCCGGCATTGTGCGGAAGGGCGGCGTTCCCGTCAAGGGTAGAATCTGACCCCTCTTCTGTATTGTGTTACCGTGTCGCCACCTTTAGGGTGGAGAACACCGGGGATAATGTTATAGGGCTAACGTTTTATTGCCTGCCCACTCTATTTGCAGTCACCCCGGGGGACAAACTGCCGGCGAGAGTTTCAAAAACAAACTACCCAGGGACGCCGGTGTCAAATTAGTGTGCCCCGAACATCGCCGCGATGGCCCGGGCCTCATTGATTGCTCGTCGACGCTTCGGGGGGTCGAGCCGTGTTTGCGCAACATTCCGGATTCACCTGAACGCTGTATCAATCGCAACCCTCGAGCCCTTCTCTCGATTTCTTAGCTTTTCATCCGACACAATTTGTGTCTATTGTGTCTATGTGAAAAGTCAAGTTATCCCTGCAAACGAATCCGCGGTGAGTCGCCGATATGCGACCTTCGAAGCGAAAGAACGCGGCTTCCATCGTTTTTCAGCGAACGAGCGACTCGAGCGTTCGATTTACGAATGATGTACGCGTACCGAGCAAATCCGATTTGAAGCCGAAGCTAGCGTAGACCACTTTCCAAGTCGACTACTCGCAATTAGGGTAAGCTACTCGCGGTGCTCCCCTATTCTCGCCCTGCGGCTCGCCCGGTGTCCCCGTTTCACCCTCCTCCACCGTGTCTTGTCCCAGGCTTTTCACTGTCAACAACCTCGTGTTTCCGCGGCGATCTCGTTTCCCGGTCTCGAAACCGAGCGCTCCTTTTAGCCTAGATCTCCGGATTCGAAAGGACCCCGGGGTCTCGATTTCCTTGCGAAGATATTTGCGGTCTGGGCCCGGTCTGGAAAAATCGGCGCCGGTGTCCTAGCTAATTAGGTGGCGAACGAGCCCCGGGACACACCGCCAGTCGTATTCCTATTCACCGGCCACGCGGAATGCCCCCGTGAAATTCGAGAAACGCGCTCGTTACGCACCCCGCGAAACCTTAGGCTCGCATAATTCGATCTGACAGTAACTCCCGATTGCGTTTTTCCCTATAATGTTTCCACGACGGCGCAGAGATCGTTGCACGGGGCCCGACACTCGACACCTCTCGTTGCCCTTATGCAGCGGCGAGGTCCTCCAGAAGGTATTCCGCTTCGATCGGAGCGAAATACATATCGGGCATCTCTCGTCGCGATTTCTCCGACCGATACGAGTCCTCGGCCCGTCTTAATTCTTCTGGCATCTTGCAACTTGTTTCTGCTCGGATATATTACAAATCTATTCTTCTGCGTCCGAAATTCAATTTCGCTTTTATATTTCACGACAAAGTTTTACACTTTTTACGTATATATTCGATGAATGAATGAATAAATTTCAGCTGCCAGTGGTCTGAAAATATATAGCTGTATCGATGTAAAATTGATTTTTGATCGTTTCCACCGGTACACTCGGTCACACCGTGTGTGCCGTTCCGAAACGGTGCCGCATTATTGCGGAAGCTATGTAATCTGACGGGCATTTTACGGCCTCGGAGGCGAAGCAAATGAACCCCTTCGCGCTGGGGCCAGCCGGTAGCTTCGTGGAAACGGGAGATTTTCGGGTCCCAACGGTCAATTTGCCGGGCCGATCGTTCGCGGGACCGTGTCGTTAGCGATCGATGCTCCTCGCCGAGCGAATTCCGAGGGTGTGTGCGCGCGCGCGCGCGCGCGAGTTCCGGAGTTCCGAAAAAAGCTCATCCGTCCCTGTCACCGCGGTTAATTGCCGCCGCCACCTCCGTTTGTCGAAATTTCCTCGCACGTAGGAACGCGAGCGGGAGCGGGAATGGGAATGGGAACGGGAACGGGAACGCGGGTCCCAATGCAGTCGCAATTAACACGCGACGGTGCGCGGTCACGAAACGGCCGGGACCCACCCACCCACACACCGAGTCCGACACGAGGCAACGGGGAGGCGGACACGTGTACACGAACCCCCGGAGCAACGTTGACGACTGCTTGGAGGCCACTTGGCGAGTCGCTAACACGACTTTCGCGTGACCAGACCCGGCCTTGGTGTGGAACCAAGGACCGAGTTTCGGCGCTGCTAGAACCTAGGCTCTCCCGAAGCCGACCATTGACAATTGCCAGCCGCCTCCCACCTCAATTACGCGAACGAATTTACAGCGGCCGCTTTTACGTCCATCAAACTGTGCTCCTCCATTGATGCCGCGACTTCTTTTCAAAAGGAAAGAGAAAAAGCACCACCCGCCTTGTTCGATGGATAGAAAATGAGCCTTGGCTGTAGAGCGCAGACATTAAAATCCAAATGGAGCAATTTAACACGAGGGAGTGACCCAGTGAGGGAAACCGAATAATCGCTCGAACGATCGAAACCGGCTGCCAGCGGCTCGGTGGCTCGTCGATCGGTCCCGAGGTGTCGGTTCCCTGCGAATCGGTGAGACGAGCGTGAAACGATCGTGGAAAAGCACGAGATCTGTTTGCTCGTCGAATGCAGGCTTTTTCGGGCGCGTGTACAAATCGTTTGTAATCCGCTTACGAAGCCAACATTCGTCCCCGAGAACGCATTGTCGGCGCGCTCTCTCTCTCTCTCTCGCTCTCTCTCTCTCGGGCCCAGGGAGGTAGGCCCCGGTAATAGTAACAGCAGTAGGAACGGCAGCAGCAGCAGTCAGTTTCACGCGCTTAGCACCGGCGATCCGACTTTTCGCGCGCGACTAATCCGAGAACCGGAAATGATTGGCAACCGTTTAGATCTCGGCACGGATTAGGAATTGTGCGAGGGCCGCCGCGAAAGAAAGCGAGGTTCGACTCCGGAGCCGGTGTCCCCTCGGACCCCCTCCTCTTCCTTTCTTCTCTTTTCTTTCCTTTTTTATTCAGCGAGCAACTCGCTACGAGTACCCTGACAAACGAGAACCGGCTGTCAGCTTTCTGACGAGACTATCTGCCGAGGATTAATCCGTGCTCCGGATCGTCGTGGGCCTCGCTGCGACGTCAAAGGGTGTCCTTTAAGGAGCCGGAAAGGGGCCTATCGACGTGGCCATCGATTCCCCATCGGCGGCACTCTCCTCTTGCTCTTCCTTCTTAAACCTCGTCCCCGAGCAGATTCGTTGCGTTATTTACTGTTATATTCCTTCCAAAGTTTAATTTGCTTTCGAGAATATTTATCTTTAGAATAAATTCCTTGATCCTAGAGCCAACATAAAGTCAGCCGCTCGTTTTTAGCGCTTGGCAGGTATAGCGTGACACGAACCGAGTCTCGTCATCGTTGCAAAACAATGCGGATTAATCGCGTTTAGAGCTCGGTAGTCGTAGAGTGCTCGAGAAATGCCATTTACTTTGGCAAAGTTGTTGATTCGGTAGCGAATCAGCTACTCAGAGTCTGGCAAGAGGATTCGGAAGATCGGCTCCTCCGGGCTATGCGCGACGGTCGAGTAATCGATTTTTCAAAGTTTCGATAGACTCTGGCTGCTTGATAGAAGCCCTTTCCGCGGATCACCGAGGCACGGTCGTTTAATACTCGATGGCTGCCCGTTCACTCGGCTAGCAGCCGTCACGTAACGCACATCGGCATCAATCCTATTGTTTTCAACGTTGTCGGCCGGCATCTGCGCGAAGCCGAATTGTCGTCGGAGGATTTTCTAAACATTTCTGCTTCAAGCACTCTAACGACCGTCGCCGAGCGCGCTGCCGTCGTCGGGATTCGCGCGGTTTGGTTCTACGCGTTCTCCCTAACGAGATTCGAGCGGCGGAATCCTCTTAAGCCGGCTCGTCCCAGCGTTGACAGTGCTGACCTCGCTTTGCACAACCCTTCAAAACCGACTTGCTGCCTCGTTGTCCGCCGTCCCGGCCACCGAACGCCGTCTTCAAGTGGTCTGCCGATTCGACATATTCTTCCTTCGATCCTCCTCCCGCGAATCTCCATCGCTCTCGTGATCTCTAATCTCTCGACGCTGGAAGCGTCTTGACCCACCTCTCTGTTGTTCCTTCGTTCGAATTTATTTCGACTTTTCGTCAGCTGCAATTCGTGGGAATTTTAGCGATCGATCGTCGGCACGGATGCTGCGTCGGAGACGGTAGAGCAACGCTGAACAGACTGTTTCGAAGAGAATCACTATTTCCGATCGATTCAAACGACTCGAACTTTCTCGCGAAGAACTCTCTAGTGAAAAAAAAGAGAACGGTAAAAAAAGCTAGAGGAATAAATAACGAGACGAATGACCAGGGAAAAATTAAAACGTCGCCGACGTTAACCGATCGATCGATTTCGTTTATAGTCGACGCTCTCGATTTCATCTCGATCCGAAGACTCGAGAAATTTTCAAGTCCCGCGGTCGGCCAATTAAGTTGGCGTCTCCATTCAGTTTCGAATCTGCATAGATTATCCTTTTTCCCGGGCAGGCCGAGTTTACGCCGAGTTTACGCCGGCCGAGTGTCCCGCTGCGTGAAAAATTGTTTCCTCGGCGCGGCGCGGCGGTTCCGTCGCCGTGACGCCGTCCGTCTCGAATACGACAGAGCGTCGCGGCTGACGCGTCAAAATCTACGATTGATCGCGGAAAATTGTCGGCTCCGGTGGTTCGCGAGCGTGTCCGACGGCAATTACATCGACGCTCTGTGCTCCTCCTAATTGGCTTTCATTAATTCTTCATTCGATCGAGCAGGGTGGACATCGCGGACACGCGATTGCTCCCGCGAGATCGCAGTCCGCCGCCGAACGAGATCTTCGACTCTGTGATACAGGATCTCCGTCCTCTCGGTTTCTACCCTGCGCGAACTCACGCGAGTGCTCCGATTCTAATACAGCAATTTGTTCGTGCTTTATCTGCTTTTACATTTCATAGTCTCGTTTAACATTTATAGGAGCAAGTTTCATTTGCTTGCTTCGAACTCGCGTCGGGCGGGGTGAAACGTTCGAAACGCTGCCAAAATATACGCGCGAATACGAATGTCGCGCGCGTTGCCTGTATCGTCGACGCGTGAAAAATTCCGAGAGTTCGATCGCCTTCCGTAATCGGAGAATCGATGAAAATTCGTCGACCGTGTCGAAATCGGTCCAGCTCGAAGGACCGCGAGCGTCTGAAAAGAAGAACGGTGCGGAACGGAAGGACGACCACGCGACGTTTTCTCGAGGTATCGCGGGTCGAAAGAGCTTGAACCCGAGCGGAACGATACCAAAAGAAACGATGGTTCGCGTCGAAAGCGTTGATAGATCGGTAGGATGGATCGCGTATAATCACCGGCTCAATCATCCGGAAAGCGTGTTCGCCGGCAATTACAACGCCGTTACTCCTTCTAATTGGCCTTCATTAATTCTTTAGCCGGCGCGGCGCGCACCGGGCGACGATTAGCCGCGCGAGGTTAACCGCGACTGATAACGCTGTCGAACAGCTCCGGCGCAGCCCGTCGCGGCGCGTCGCGGCGCGTCCCGCAGCGCCGAGGAAAAACCGTGGCCGCGTTATCGGCGCATACTTTTTCAAGAAAACAACGGCCGAGCACCGTTAAAATAGCAAGCGCCCCGCCGCGCGCGCGCCGAACGCGTTGATTATTCTCGGCACTCTGTTATCGCCTCGTTGACCATTTTCCTCGTTATCCTTATCGCCGCGGAGAACGATTAGTCACCGCGAAGCCGCGATCCTCGAGATTCCTGCGGATGTGCCTCGCCGTGTCCCGCAATTAATGCGAATCTCGTGTTCTTGGAAGATCAGGAAATTCTGGAGCTGCGCGGGACACCGCGTTCTCGACCGCCGCCACCGCCGCCGCTGTCGATTCGACGAGAGAAACAGTCGCGCTAAATGCGGCCAACTAATTTACAACTCCCGGCCGATTAATACCGGCAACGACACCGCGCGTATTTCTCTTTTCCGAGGGCGCGCAGCAAACCTAAACTACGACTGCCAGCCGATTAATATTGCCAATAACGCTGCGAATATTTCTCTTGGCGAAGACACATTGCGTTTCGATCTAGGATTCTAACGCGGGTGTCGATACTAAATTTTATTTCGCTTTAACAGCGGAACGGCGTTCGCATTTCGTAATTCTAGCTCGAAATGTCCGTCGCTGATCCGACTAGTTCCGCGCGAATAAAAATGTATCTTGGAGAAACTCTAGAATGACCGAGCAAAGAGGAATCGCGTTCGCCGGCCAGGATATCGTTCGCGGCAATCGCGACGCGGTCCCCGCCGTCCCCAGTGTTTGCCCAAACAACGATCCACCCGAACGGTACTTTGTCCCGTCGTTATTGGACACTTTAAACAGCGTCGGTGATTAAACGTCGCGCGTCGATGCTCCGTCGAGTTACGATCTCGTCGCTCCAGCATCGATGGAGGGGCGGGAACAAGAAAAAGACGGTAATTACTGCCATTTGTCAGGTTCCAGCTGCCTCGGGATAGAGCCGCGACTCGGCCATAGGAGTACAGCTAATACCAATCATCTCGAAACAATTTCCGTCAATTTACAACTCGGCTTTTTTTCGCCCCCTCCTCTCTCCCTCTCTCTCCCTCTCTCTCTCCGTCGCATACATGTACCTCCTCTTGCTCCATCTCGCTCCGCTTGCATCGCCTCTCCTGCGGAGCGGTGTTCCCGTTCGACGGTGCCGCTCGATCGACGTTCCACGGCACTTTCCTTCGAGGCTAAGTTCATACGCTTACACCGTAATCGGCTTATTTCCCACAAAAAGCACATTAAGAACAATTACGCGCATGACTACGGCTACGTGATTAGAGACACGGTGCCGGAGCACTAATACCGCTTCTGATTGTGAGAACCGCGCCGTCGGTGGCTGCCGCGAAATAAAAACGGAAAAAACCAACCCGAAAGAATCTGTTAGCCCCGTCCGAACAATTACTTTCTTTGGGAATTGCGCGAGAGGCGCGATTCTTTCGCCACAATGCCCGGCCGCCGACGGGTACCGTTCGGATCCGTGCGAACACCGCTTTTTACAGATTATCGGACAAATCCCCGCTGCCGCGCCGGTTCCATTACGATTCCATTACCCGGTTCCCGATGCTGATAAATTGCGCCGCTCGACGCGCTCGCGATTATGCCACGCAAAAATAGATTGACCGGCTGCTTCGTTATTTTCCTCCCGGCTTATTATTTCCACTGATTTGCCGTTTCACTTTCCCTCGTTCGATGCAATCGACGATACCGTCTCGGACGTGTACCGAAACTACGATCGTCCCCCTATAACTTACCCTCGATCGATTTTATTCGATTGGCCGATGGACATTTAAATAGTTTTTTTTTACGATCGCAACCCCACCGAGCGACAACTCTGTCGTACCATTTTCACCGTATGCGTGCAAGAGATTAATTGCTGCTGTTAACCTCTTGCAGTCGGGAGGAGACTCTCGGCTACCGTTAAATATTACCATATCGTCAAATGTCTCAAAGTGTAGAGATGATGCGTCGTAGACGAGTGGCGGACCGGGCCAGCACGCAATCTATGGAACCGTCGGCCGAGCGTCCGAAATATTTTACTACCGAGTCATCAGTCGGCAATATTTTTCAAATAATTAGATTGCAAAATTCTTAAATGTTTGGCTTTTGAAACGAATGGTCACTTTTAAAATAAACATCCTGCCTGTTTCATTTAAAGTTTCACAGGTCAGCCGACCGCCCCTCGCTGCAGATTACAGCAAAGATAGCGAAAGGTCTGAGTAGATAAAGTCTTTTCGTAATTATAAAGGAACGCGCGTTGGTTTGCTTTGAGAGCTCGGTAGGTTTAGCTTTAATTGCGCATAAATATTTGCGGGGCGATAATCTCGAATAGACTCGAGTCGTGTTTTAAAAAAAGAATGTTCCATTAGGACCGAAATACCGAACTTTACGGGGGAGGAAAAAGAAAAAGAAAAAGAAAAAGAAGCCTGCCGAGGACAATTATCGCGAGCGCGGTGCACGCGGAAAAAGACTTCCGAGACGTTTGTCCAGTTTCGTGTTCGCACGATCGCCGCGACAGGATTCCCAAGAGCCGAAAAGGAAGAAGAATCAATAAAATAATCGACGGAAGTGTCGAAACTCGGTCGGCGGGTAATCGGTGCTCGGGATTCCATTAGCCGGAGAGAAACCGGGCCCTCTAATTAACGGTCGCGCCGAAAACGAAGAAAGCATCGTTACATCGGCCAACCGCGTTCTAGCGGGTTTCGAAACGGGGATCGATCACGAGGGATCGCGCCGATTTCTCGGGTCAACAGCCCTGCGGTCGATCGGCGATCCTGCGATGGACCTCGGGTCCGTCTTGACCCGAGACGAATCCGCGGCTCGCGAGACGGATGTGCAGAGTACGTGATAGCGGGTATCGACGCCTATCGAAATTTTAGGTAGCATAGATATTCCGTTATCGATATTTCGGTACCAATGGTATCGAAGAGGTGTCGATTCTGTTCGATGCCCGCGTCTTCGACCGAATTCGTTATCGAACCGATATTTGTCAACCGGTATCGACAGGCATCACTCTGAACGCTGGCGAGCGGAATCATGAATGAACGGGGCGACGAATCGTTGACTCACAGCTTTCCACCAGTCGTCGATCACACTCCGCATGATTCACGAGCAGAAACTCACCGGAAAGTCGTCACTGGACACCACTTCCGGTCGAGCTAGCCATTAGAGAGCATCGAGACGAATTACAGTCCGTTTTCCGAAGGCGAAGAAGCCGACTGATCCGAGCTGGTGACAGTCGGCCAGGTACTACGATCATCTTTTTTGGAAACAGGTCACGGTTGCCAACGGAAGAGACAGGCGAGGGAAGGAGACAAAAAAGAGAGAGAGAGAGAGGGAAGGGAGGAAGAAGGCAGCAACGTTACAGGTAGAAAAGCTGAATGAAACAAATGAGGGTAGCATAATTAAAGCGTTCGAGCGGCGGACTCCAATTTGGGACCATTAGAATTCCTAAACGATGTCGGGACAGACGTAGGCTCCCGTGACGAGGAGGGTTCTTTTATCTCCCGGGAAATATCGGATCCTTTGGCTCAGGCGAGCGTTTTGCGGCTCGCAAGCCAACGAGGTGACGCGACGGCCGCGAGGCGAACATCCGGTCCAGTCCGGACCGTCCAAACTCCATAAATGTCCTTGACACCTTCGTGAAAGTCCGCGCGGCCAGGTGCACGGCCGAGATGGGCATCGCTTACGCTATCCCTTGCCCTAATCGGTGGAAGCCCACCGATCTCGAGCCGCTCGATCGTTCTTTGGATTTTTTGTCTTTCGATTCGCTAAGGCTGCGTCCGATGAGCTGGTAACAAGCGATCGACGACGACGTTGATAGGAGATTTTAGCGGGACTAGGTTTTCGTCTCGTTCGTTCCAATTCAGCGATTGCTCATGAATACGAATAATGTCCCCTTGAGATTTGTTGCTGGTGCAAGTGAACTGTTGGTCCCGTTGACCAAAGAAATATTATTGTTGTTGTTGCAATAATAAGACGGGATGGAGTGGAGTGGTCGAGAAGGAAAGAAAGGATCGGCGGTCGAAGCGCGAAGAGCCGTGACGGCTCGAGTCGAGAGACTCGAGTTTGCGAAAACGATTCGCTTAATGGGGGTCCGTAATCGCTTTGGTTTCGCGGAAACGGAGCGTCGTCGCGCGCGTTGCCGCCGCGAGATAAGGAGCATAATTGGCCGCTTACCGTTCGATGCGATGGAGGCGCCGTCGTGATGGCTGGCGTCGCTATCCTCGTCGAGGTTGCTGTTGTTCAACGACGTCCTGGACTGATGCCTGACGCTGAGGTCCCTGGGCGTCGACGGCGGGCTTCCCGGCGGCTCCTGGGTCTGCAGCCCCGCCGCCTGGTGCATCTTGCTGGACGCGCCGCCGAGTATGTCTGTGATCATGAATCGGGATCTCTGGGGCATGGTGGTGGAGGCGTCGCCGCCGCGCTCGAGGCCATTGTTGCTCGCGTGATTGTTGCTGCGGCCGTCCAGGCCGTTCGACAGCCGCTCGACGCTGACGCCGTTCCTCTCGACGATGTTCTCGAGCCGGTGGGCCTCGAGGCCGGACATTCTGCTCAGGTTCAGACCGTTGTTGGCCACGGTGACGCCGCTCAGTGCCGCCACGTGGTGGTTCTGATGATGGTGGACCGTCATCACGGTGCACGTAGGTGGTTCCTTCGGGCTCCGGGCACCTGCAGGCGCCTCTGTCGCCACCCCAGGACTCGCCCTGTACCTGGGAGACAGAATCTTGTCGACGGTGGCTTGGTCGCCTCTCGCCAGGAACTGGTTGGTGGTGGTGGTCGTCGTCGTCGTCGTCGTCGTCGTCGGTGTCACCGAATCCTCTCAACGTAACTCACACTTCACTGAAATCGGACGTCGGCCGTGGCGCGCGCCCGAGCCATCGACGCCGACTCCCCTCTGTGGCTGCGGGACCCGAGGGCCTCCCTCGCGAATCGCAGTCGCGGTCGCAGCAGACTTGGTGGTCGCCGAGCCTCGCGGACGATTTCGACGCGAGAATCGCGAGTAAATGGCGCGTGAGATGGCTGGCGATGCACCTTGCGCTTCCTCCGCCGTTCACTCGGCCGCGCCGCCTCCTCCGCCTCCGCCCTCGCCTTCGCCTTCGCCTTCGCCTTCGACTTCGCCTTCTGCGGGCCTCGTTCGCGGTTCTCGTTGCGAGCGCGCAATTACGGGGCCGCCGCTCCGCTGGTCTCCTTGGTTAATTGCTAATTGGCCACTTAACATAATTGCCACGCGTAACAGCCAGTCCGCCGGCCATTTCCGCTTTCCTTTTTCTCCCTTTCCTCGGCCGTTTAATTGCCAGTTAGTCCTCCGAGACGCGAAAATCGACTCCCTCTCGTTTTTCCGCGGTATCGCGCGCGCGCGCGCGCGGGCGGCCGCGCTCGCTCGCTCGCTCGCTCGCGCCTCTGCGTACGCTCGTGCGTGCGCGCGGAGCCCTCCGGTTAAAGGCTCGTTGTCACGCCAGCGGCTACTTAATCGCCTCTCGTTACGGAACAGGCTTCCCGAGAACCACCCGCCAAAAACCTCCGCCGGCTGGCTCCGGAGCGATCACCGGAATCCAAAGATGCGTCGGCCGATCGAACGACGAACCGGTTTATTTCGAACTCTGTCTCGGTGGCCGGCCGTCGCGAACCAGCAGCGTCTCCTCGAGTCACTCCCACACTAGAGATCCCACTGTTTTTAGTCCTTCTTCTTCTTGGGAACCGGACCGGACCGGACCGAAAACAAATCGGATCGGATCGCGTCGCGCGGGCGATCGGCTCCGGAAACTCGCGGGAATCCTCGGAACGGGCTCGACTGATGGCCCGGAGGTGGACACGACTGTGCGTCCTGTGCTGGCAGGCGACGGGAACGTTCTCTCCTGGGCGAGGCGTGCGTGTGCATCGGGTTGCCTCGACTGATCTGCTCGCACTGAGCGGACCTCGGGCGCCTCCGCTCGCTCCTGGGCGGCCATACCGGCGTTTCGACACGCCCTAAACCCTCCCCACCGTTCTATCCCGCCGTCCAATCGACGGACGCGTCGCTAACCAGCCGGCCAATCGGCCGCGCGGCGACCTCGGCGCCTCCGCTTCGTGCCGCGGCTACGCCCAACTAATTTGAAATGTGTTTCAGCGGTAATTCGATATAAAATTGTAGTTAATATCTTTCATTATAGCGCCGGGAGGGGAGCAGAGCCTTTGACGCCGTGGTGGGGACCCGTCCCGTGCCCCCGGCGGCTCTCCCTCCAACACCCCACGGCCCCTCGCGGCCCCCGTCCCACCCGGAGGGGAAGCCTGGATCAAGAGCAGAGGTGGCCGGGGGGCGAGGGAAAGAGAGAGAGAGAGAGAGATTGATACGAGGCTCTCCCACTTCGGACTGTTTCTGGCTGGTCTCGTTCTCTCTGTCCTCTCTCTCTCTCTCTCTCTCTCTCTCTCTCTCTCCCTGTCCGTTCTCGTTCTCGAGATCGGTTCCCGGAGCAGTCGAGCGGGAGGAGAGAGGTCCGACGCGACCACCTGGAAGGGGTTGGAGAGCCATCGAGGACGAAGGGTGGTCCTAGGATCGAGGCAGCCGCTGCCCGCCGCGAATCCACCGGGTCTCTCTCCGCTACTGGCTAGCTAAGAGAAGCCTCTCTCCGGGCTAAACTGCAGAGACGATCCGACGATCGGACGGTGTCGCGTTCAACTGCGATTTACAGATGTCGTTTAGCGACCGACCGAAACCAGCCGACTCGGTAAGTGCTGCACACGTGATACCGAACATCGATGCATGCACCGCGTGGATGGCGTTGCAACCTTCCCCGCTTATCTATGCGTTATTTGGTAATCGGGGATAAACTCGCCCTCTCTGTCTTCCACCAGTGACTTTTTTTTAGTAGACTTTTGGAAACAGCAAGAATTTATTTCCATCCAAGAATTATTCTTATTCGCGTTTCTATTTTACGTTGACGTTTCTATTCCGAGCCGTACCTTGTCTGCCGCTTCCACGATCGATTCGCGATAATCGTGACCAAGAATAGGAGGCTAGGTAACTGTGCATTGCCAGCTCCCGAACAAGATACATCTACGGAACCACTTATAACTGTACCCGCGTCCACGCGATAGACTAAACAATGCAGCTAGTTCGTGTTAGGGTACGCTCTCGATGGAAATGATCGCGATAACCGTCGTTCTTTCGCTTATCGCCCCTACAATTGACTCGGGAAATCGTAACCAAGAACGAGGGATCGAGTAACAATGCGTTGCCTGGCTCCAAACAAGGTTGCAATTACAAAGGTGCTGGTAATTCGGATGGTTGGAACCATGGTAGATGTGAGTGACGTTCATACCTTTTTTATTTTCCAGCACTCTCGAACCTACAACCCCCTCGAACCGATAGCTAAAGGCCCGCAGCTTGCAGAAAGCTTCGCTGCTTCGAAACCCGACTCGTCCGAAGAAATCGTCGGAAAGAGTCGATCGAACGTCATCGCCGGAACGTCGTCAGTAGAACGAGTCGGGGAGCTGCACAGTGGTCGGACGCGACGCCAGGTTTTCCCAGCCGTTCGTTGACGGACGCTTCCACTCGTCCCATCGATCCCGGCCCTCATTTGTCACCGTTCAGAGGTCCCGAAATCCGTGGTCTCCGCGGGAAACGGGCTCCGATCCGACAGCTTTCCACAGAAAAATCCGAGCCAGCCCCGGACTCATCGGGTCGAATCTAACGAGCATCTGCTCCAAGGTGTCGCTCGTCGCCGATTTCCAGCAATCGTCGCGTTTGCGATTCTCCCCGCCGGTCACGGGCCAATTGTTCGTCGCCTCGGGCCTCGACGATGTCGCCGCGAGCGAATAATTGTTCCGCTATCGGCGCGGCGCGGCGCGGCTCGGCCAATCGCATTAACCATGCCGCGGTGAGTCGAAATGGAGGAATTATAGAAATTAGGGGCAGCGGCGTCATCTAATTAGGGGAGCCAATGGGCGGCCGCGTGGTCGGCCCATATGGCGAGCTCGCGCAAAACAATCCTTTTGGTAATGCATGCGCGACAAGGCGAGCGTGTTCCGCCGAAACCGGTGATTGCTATCGCTTTAAAACCGGATCGCGGCCATTAAAACGACTGCCCGAAATTTTTCCTCGCCCCGTCTCGTGAATTACCGGCCCGGAAACCGGGCTGCCACGAAATTTTAAATATTGGTCTCGACGATATAGGGCAGCGGAGTAATAATTAGACCGAGCGGATTTTATCCGTTCGCGGCAAAAACGAGCAGATCCGACGCGAAACGGCTAAATCGTTTCAGCGATTTCAAAACCATCAACGAAAGCAACAAATAATTATAAAAAGGTTTCTGCTTGGCCCAACTCGACGCTTGCCTCTGTTGCCAGACTCGTTCAGGAAAACTTGACTCGCTCCTTGTCGAGAGACTTTTCCAAGTCAGGCACCTCGGCGGCGGATTGGTTATCGGGGCCGAGAAATTCCAAGGGTGAACTCGCCAGAGGTGGGCACACCCACCGGCATTGTCGCGTTCGGAATCGCTCGCGCTAACTGCGCTGCGTGACGCGTGCCATTAAGCGAACGGCCATTTCCCAGGGAAAACGAGAAAACCGAGCGGTACATCGCGGTGCTCCGTTTCTCGTTTTCGCGGGGAATGGGTCTTGCTCCGATGGAAAAACAGGTTAACGGAGCCTGTAATGAGACTATCAAACCGTGACACGATTTCAAACTCGGCTAGCGCCGAGAATCCGCTCCGGCTCTCCGCCCTGGACTATCTATCGCACCTACACGCCTGCCCTTTTCCGGCGCGAACGAGCTCCGCCGTGCCGGACGCACCTGGAGACCCGCGTCGACGTGGGCGGCTCGTTAGAGGAACAGGCTGGAAATTAGTCACGAGTGTGCCACGGTCACCTTGCGGACCGACAAATGCCGCGGCCGAAGGACGGCGGAATTCCTCCTGGTAAACTTGGACTCGGAAACCAATCGTCCTGGAAGGATTCCTATCGGTAGGAATCGTCCTGGAAAAATACCCCCTGCCCGAGATATCCGTCCCGGATAAATTGGCGGCGGACGAGCTTTTCCGGGGCCTGATTCGGGGCCGCGTTTCCGCGACTTTAAGCCGCAAGAAAATGCAAAGTGAAAGCCGAGCGAGCCCTCGACAGGCGCTAGACAAGTGTAGCCACGCGTCGGTTATTAAATATACATGAGAAGAGCTCGGCCACCGCGCCGGAAGAAGTGAAAAGTTAAAAGCGTTGAAACCGTTTTCATCAAGCCGCAATTAGCCCTCATGAATCCCGGTCGCCGGGCCCTGTCGTCTTCGAACGATTCCTCGCGACCCCTCGACGTTGCTGCGACGACGTGCGCCCGAAGAGGTTGATCGAGCCGGGAAACCGAGCAGCCCGATAACCTAATTCCCCGCGCGCGCCGTTCCGCGTACCAGTAAACGGGTACAGCGTTCAGAAAAAATGTAGCAAATCGCTCGTAAACGCGGTTTTACGATGGGAGCGAGTTTCTTCGCTAGTTGGAAGCGGCGCTTCCGTCGGATCGCGTCACGAGAGATCGCGTTTCGCTCCGCGGGGCGGATTGCCTCGCTATCTCGAGGAGCTCTTAATTATTCTCCACGGATGCGTCGTAAACGCTGCGGAAGGATCGATGCTCGAATTCCAGGCGAGGCTGGTCCTTGTCGGAGGAAAAGGAAAAAGAGAAGGAGAAGAAGGAGAAGAAGAAGAAGAAGGAGGAGGAGGAGGAGGAGGAGGAGGAGGAGGAGAGGGTCCGGGTCGGCCGATAAACGTCCGAAAATTAACGATCCTTTAAAACGCTCGTAAAACTCGGCCAGATAAGGATCCACCTTCCACTTGCTTCCTCCGGAGGGCCCGTATCGGGCCGGCACGCACGAAACGCACTCGCGAGCTCACAAATTACTCCCACGCGCGGTAAACAGTGTTTCGCGCGTGCAACCTGCGCGCCCGTAGAGCACAGCGCAGCCGAGGCTCTGCCTACGCGCCGCGAGCCGCGAGTCCGCGCGCCGCGCCGCTCTTTCCGTCTCCGGCTCCGTCTTCTCGGACTCGGGTCGCGCCGGCCGCGCGGGTCCGCTGCAAAAATCTACCACCGCGTGTTCGCCGGTGAGTTATTACCCGCGCGAGAAACTAGCGTTTAGCTCAGCTGCGGCCAGAATAGATTCGCGGCGGATCCTTTCGATGCTACGATGCTCCAACTACTCCACGTTTCCATCGATCGCGGCAGAGAGAACGCGAGTGCGAAAATAGGAATGAATCGCGTCGTCGATGACGACAGCGACGAAGCAGATGTTCGGCCTACAGTTGAGCTGAATCGTGAGGTCGAATCTAAGGACGATCCGCGGAATGATTGGGAGGTGCACGAGGAACGAAACGTTAACAAACGACCGCGAGCACGACTCGGGAATGGGAGAATCGGCGCAGCGTCCGCAGCTGTGGCTGGATCCTCTTCGGAAGCATTTCCGTGTCGCAGCTTCGCCGGATAAATGGTGTGCCTATCGGAAAGTTGAATATTAATAATAGCGGACGAGAACGACAACCGGGCATCCGGGATTCAGCGAGCGTATGAACGACGTTTGGCCGGTGGTTGTTCGCGTTTAGCCGGTTCTCACGAGCACGATGCTCGGCCGTGCACACGGTCGAGCATCGTGCACAATGAACGCTCGTGGATCGGCTGCAAAGCGAGCGTGAGCGAACACATGAACGAGCCTCGCGGATCCGAAACGAGCGAGCGAACCGTCGCGTTGCGACGCGACGCGGCGCGGACCGACGTTCAGCAGCGCGGTGCAAACCAGTGTTTTCGACGAACAGTTGCATAGGGAAACGTGGGCGTCGCGTCTAGTCGAATTGAGTCGAGTCGAGTCGAGTCGAGTAGGGTCGAGACGAGGCGAGGCGAGGCGAGGCGAGTTTGAATCGAGTCGCGTCGCGGCACACGTACGCGTGTACCTCGGTGGTGGAGCTCGTACCGTGTCCAATGCATATTCATACGGCCATACATTATACCGTGCAGTGCGCGCGGCAGGCCAGAGCCTGATCTTAGATTAAGGTAAACGCCGGTTAAGTTAACGGCTAAACTTCCATAAGTCGGAGGCGCTCGCATGCGCATCGCGGCGAAAACCAAAGGCGAGCTCTCCCTCCCTACCTCTCTCTCTCTCTCTCTCTCTCTCTCTTTCTCTCCTTCTCCCCTCTCTCCCGCTCTCTCTTCTCGTTTCATTCTCTGTTTCTTTCTCCGTCGCGGTCTCTCCGCCCTCCGCCCTCCACCCTCCAGCCCTCCCTCCCCCCCTCCCCCGGTTCCCGCAACCGGCTAGCCCTATTCGCTTTTATCTCCCTTTCTTTCCTTTCGATCGGCTTTTTTCCATCGCGTTTCTACCGCCTCGTTCCCTCTGTGTTCGAACCAGCTCCTCGAGCCCTTTAACACGGTCTCGCGGCGGCGGCGCGCGTGCACCGCGCCGCCTGGCAACCCGATCCGATCTTACGTTTGTTATGCTAAGTGCTCATTAAGATCGTAATGCGTTCTCGACGGCGCCGCGCGATAGCGGAAATTTGGCGCACGAGAGACGAGCGCCGGGAAACCGGAGACCCCCCTCGCTAATCGAACCTCCTCCGATCCCCAATTACGAAACGCTGAAACTCGTTCGCAGATTAGCAACGTTCCTTCCGAAGTCTCGCGCCGATATTGGGATACGGTTGCTCGATTCGAGCTACAAGTACGCGTACACAGCTATAGGAAAAGCGAACAAATAAATTTACTATTTGGAACTCTGCGATGCGCGTAGAATATTCTAACTTTGACGAGCAATCGAAGGAAAACGATTCCTTTCGGTTAACCGGATGGCAACTCGTTAGCTGCCTCGAAGCCGAGCAAATTTTATCGGAGAAAATCGAGACTCGAGTCGTTGAAACGGTCGTTCGATCGCGACGAAGGGTTGCATTGACGGACGCGTCGGTGGAAGGGCTGGCGCGGCGAGACGCGACGAGCAACAAATAATCCTTGCCGGTGGTTCCTTTTGTTTCGGGCGGATCCCGAACGATGGATGCCCGTAAAAGTGTTTGATCGGCAGCCTCGCCGGCGCGGCGGAAGTGCGTGTTCCGCGTCCCGCGGGATCAATGGATTCGCGGCCGTGGAACAAAGGGGCTAGCGACGGGAAAGAGGCGGTCGAGGGCGGCTCACGAAGAAAAGAGAAAGCTCGACGCGGTCGTAGGGCGGCGGAAAGTGCGACAGAAAGAGAGAGATAGAGTGATAGAGAGAGAGGGGGGGGGGGGGGGGGGGGGGGGATAGAGTGAAGGGGAGAGGGAGAGATGGGGGGGGGGGAGAGGAGAGGAGAGGAGAGGAGAGGAGAGGCCCGGAACGGGAGACGGAAAGGGCGAGCGACAGAGAGACCGAAAAACGGGAGTAGATCTGTCGTGGCGATAGGCGGGCTGCGCCGCTGCCCGGGCACCCATGAAAAATAACGAAAATTTAGCCGAGGGCCGGCCGCAAAGCGATTAAGTCCATTATACAGTTTTATCAGCATGAGAAAGATCTAATAGCGCGGCGTACCTCCACCCTACGGAGGTTCCAGCCCCACGGCTCGCTAATTCTCGCCCCCGTTCGCGTGTGTACGTGCAAAGGAACCTTTCCCCTCCTCCCTGCACCCGTTGATGTGTCATACGCGCCACTTGTACTCGCGCCTCTTCGTCTATCGAATGCTCGGAACCGAGCTGGTCTCTGCAACGCCATTGGCGTCGATTTTCCAGACCAAGGACGCGCCGTCGTTCGCGAACAAATTCCAGACTTCTCGGATAGAAAATGAAAAACTATCCAGACGCGATACCTCTACGTTCACTGTCATTTCTACGTTTATGGAGAATATTTTAAACAAGGCTTCCGTCTTCCATTTGAATTTTCACTAAAACTATAATATTTCAGATCTGAAGAGAATAGACTCCTTCGAGACTCCCAAATGAAATGAGAATTGCAATAGACTGGTGATTCCAGATCGAGTCCGACCAAACGTGGAAATAGCAGAGAGCAGCATATTTCACAGTGTCGGTCACGATCGCGATGAGTCCGGCCGGCCGACGCCAATGCAGCTGCGTGCTGCAACACACGAAAGAGCACACGGAGAAGAGGGCCGGGAGCGTGTGTGCGTAACAGGCGGAACACACGGTACACAGAGAGAGAGAGAGAGAGAGAGAGAGTGGGGTGGAGAGCGAGAGAGGGCCCGAGCAACCCTCGCCGCCTCGAAACACCTGCAGGAAATCACAACCCCCGAATGCAAATATTATCTTAATTGCTATAGAAAAGTACCGCCATTACCTGGAAACGCTTTTTTTCTTTCGGCTTTGCGGCTGCTAGCCGCGCCGCGCCGCTCCGCACCGCACCGCGCCGCACTAACGAGCACCAGCCCGCGGTCGAGATTGCGAACAACGGGGGTGGACAGCCGCCCCACGCACGGAAACAGGCCGGACGTTGCGCAATCCTCGAAACCATGACTCGACGAACGGAACGCGTGAAACGCGTTAATAATAAATTTTCGTCGATCGACGCCGAGACGGGGGAAAGAGCTCGGAAGAGGAGGCCGAACGGCGAGCATCGCGCGCTGCTAAACGCGAAGCCGAATTTCTCTCGCGACTTTTATCGTGTCTTGGAATTTATTGCGAATTTGTGTTCCTTCGTACAAAAATGATTTTCGCCCGACTAAAGGTACGCGAAGATCCTGCCTCTGTTCGTCGACAGCTCTAGACGATCGAATAATTGAATCGCTCAATCGCTAATTAAATCGAGAATAAGCGGTACGAGCAATTTCAGACTGAAAGCAGAAAAATGTCTGGAAGAGAAACTCGAGGCGTCGGGTGCAAAGTGGCTCCCATAATGGTTTCGCGGTTATCCGGCTTGATATCAATGCAAATTGCCCTTAATGGAAGCTCTTAGACGAAATCGAATACCGCGGCGCGGCTCGGCTCGGCTCGGCGCGGCGCGGCGCGACGCTCGCGTTTGTCAGTCCTCTTTAATCGTCCCGTCGACGATCGCGTTCAAGATTGCGTCCGCGCCACGGAAAATCTCGAATCTCGTCGTTCGCTCGACGCCGAGCGAGAATGAAAAAGGAGAACGTCGATCTTCGGGTCGGGAGCGCGCGATCGAACGCGGTGGCCGGACAAATCCGTTTCGCCACCGCGCGATGACGAATCGCCGATTTGGCAACGGTCTTTGGGCAACTTCCGGCCGCGGCCGTGGCAGCGGCAGCGGCAGCGGCAGCGCGGCGTATCCTGTCGATACCCTCCGCCGTTGCTTTTAATTAATTTCTCATGCATGCCGCGCGGCCCGTGGAAACTCGGATAGGCTCCAAGCGCATAATGAGTCGGCGCGAGCGCGGTTACGAAATCGCGCGGTTCACCTTTTATTTGCTCGTTAACTTCCTTCCCGCGCGCGTTGCGATGCAGCGACACGGTCCAACGGTACCCGCGAATTCCTGTTAGTCGATGCGTCGCTCGTTTTCGATCGATCCGAACGCTCTGCTCCCGATTTTTCGAATCCGTCGACGTCTAAGCCGAGAAGAATCGTGCAACGGTCTGCCAGGTCGATGGGAGTGAAATTTTTTTATTTTTCGCAAGTATAAAACGTTTGGACTAACGTGCGCGATATAGTGTTCCTTTTTTGCAACAAATTCAAACGTCTGTAAAATAGTCAAAAAATTTTTTCTCCGGATCAATCTACCACGAATTTGAAGCTGGAAGCTTCCTCTTTAAAACGAGCCCTCAAAAGTTGGCGGACGATTTTTTCTAGTCGTTTCACGCGACGAAAACGAGGGACGAGTTCAGCGATGCAAACTCCTCGCGCATCACCGAAAAATGAACCATACTCTGCAGAAATAGAAGTTTCGAGCTTCGAGAGGAGGCCAGGTTCATCTTGGTGCTCCTCGTTTTTGCGAAATTGAAAGCGCATCGATGGAGAGCAGTATCGAAGGATTGGTCGAAAATTTCCGTAGAATCTCTGGATCCGGCGCGCCCCTGGACTCGCTCCGAAGCACGGAGATTGACACGAGATAGGCAGCGAGTAGGAAACGGATCCAGTGCACGGCGTAGTTTCCACCGGTCGATAAATCGGCCGGTTCGTGCGTGTAATATCTTTATCGGCGCGAATCGAATGCAGATTCCGGGTAATCTCGGCGTTGTAACGGCATAGATAGCCGTGGCCGGTGTTCGAGCCACTGCGGGGAGGATCGCTTCCTAGTACACGATCGTACAATTTCCTACGGTTTCACGGATCGGTCGTGTAGCTCTTTTTCGCGTTTCCCCGGGCCCGTTTCGCGAACCGTGGCCGGCCAATCGACGAGGGAGGCCCTCGCGGTGCCGGCAACCGGCAACCGGCAACCGGCGAACCGGCAATTTGCATGTTATGCCAGCCGATGGCGCCCGAGACCGCTTTTTAAGGCGGTTACGACCATTACCGGTAATCCTCGGGGTCGTGCGAGTCAATGCCACGGGATCGACCCGCGAGGATTCACCCGCGCCGATCTATCCGCGCCGACGCGAACGATCCACCGCCGCCGCCGCCGCCGCCGCCGATCGATCGGGGAAAGTCGCTGGAAAGCGGCAAGTGCAAACGCGGCGCGGCCACTGCGGATCGACCGCGGTCGAGAATCCATCCCGCAGCTACCGTCGAGCGTAACTCTTCATTTTCTGCCGGTTAATTGGCTTCTGTTCCCCGCGAACTCCCGGAAACAGAAATTCGGACCCCGCGGGAACGTCCATCGATGCCCGGAGAAAACAAGCCTGCCTCCTCGCTCGAAAGGGCAGATTATAGGCCAAAAGTACATCCTTTGGATTTCGTCGGGCGTTGCCGAAACATTCTGATCGAAATTGGCGAAGGCGATCGCATTCCGTCAAGTTCGACCTGCCTATTTTATCAAGCTGGATGTCGCGAAGGTGTTTCGAGGGATGCGAACAGATGCGGACAGCGGCGGAGGCGCATCTCGGAAAGTCGTTAAAGGGACGGTTTACGAGCGAGCCTTTTCTTTCCTGATCCACGTCCGGCCGAGGTAAGACAAGGAGCGAGGCACCGGAAGTTCGGTGACGTTTCGCCCGGTGGTCGGACAATGCCGCGGCCCGGACGAAGTAATTCGCGGAAGACAACAAAGACAGGGAGCGAGAAGGAGAGAGAGAGAGAGAGAGAGAGAGAGAGAGAGAGTGAGAGTGAGAGGAGGCTCGGACTCGACCTGTTCTCGCCCGGCTACGCGCGTAGGAGCATTGTCTTGACAACTTAGCGGTTATTTTACACGCTGTTAGCTCGGTAAGCTAGCCACGAGTTTACCGCTGTTTCTATGCTAATGAGCCAACGCCGAGACGGACGAAGCTGGAACGCGACCGGGGCCCCCGCGTCTTAGAATCTCCTTGCTCCCGGCTCCTCCAGCCACTCTCGAACAGCTCGAGTTGTTAATACGGAAACTACCGGCGAAACTTTGGCCGAAGGGAACGAGACGCCGGGGAAATGTATATGCGTGCGCAGAACTTCGTCTCGCGCCCGTTTCCCCGGCGTCCGACGCCGAGAATTCGGTTAAACAGCGAATTTACCAACCGCGCCGCGACGCTTCTGCTCGCCTCTTTCGAACGGGACTCGTCGAACACGCTTTCGCGAGCCGGCGAAGGGGCAGAGCTGCTTCAAATTCGATCCTCGAAGGAAATTTCGGCCCGAAAGAGTTGGTCAACGCGCGCTCGGCGCACCGTGGATACCCGATTCGGTTCGCAATTTTGCAAATCGAAGCAGCGGTGTTTGCATGGGCGGTCGCGCTCGCGGTCGCGGCGGCGATCGGCGCATTAGAGGATCGCCGAGGAGAACGGAACGAGGGGAAACCGATAGAGCCGTGTAATTCCGACTCGTTTCCTCGACGACATCTGCGAAACGGCAATTTCGTCTCGGCGTTCGTTCTTTATCCGCATAGCACGACGTCGTTATCGAACGTTCGTGCGTTCATGGTTTGCTGAACGCGCGATTGCGGATTGAATCGGCGAGTTGCGCGCTACGGCCGCGTATCCACGAGTCCGAGGGCAATTTCGTGTAATACGAATCGCGGTAATGCCGGCGAATTAGCGTGATGTCAGGAAGCAAAACTATGCTTCATTATGTGCTACGGCGGTCGTGAAAAACATTTCGCATCGCCGCGATTTTGTTGCTAAATAGGCGCGATCCTATCAGCGGGGAATCGGCGAGCTCACGGACGCGCTCCGCCGTTGCTAATTCGTTGTTTCGTTTTCTTGCTCATTCCGCCTTCCTACTCTCTCGGCGCTCCCCCATGAATATGGATCGCGGATGAGTTATGAAAAAGGAGCCCGAGACAATGCTTGAACCGCCGCGCGGCCCGCGACCGCGACCGCGACCGCGACCGCTCGATCCGATTCTTCCTCCTCTCGATCCAGATTTACAACGATATCGTTTCTAATTACTCCAACAAGTTCACCATTCCGACTGTTTCGCTTTTGTCGCGGCTCTGCTCGCACAATGCCCTCCGAGCCGTACTCTCCCGTCCGTGCTCGTGCACAGAGAAATCAAGTTTATTCGATTCAATGTTGCTTCATCGGCGCATTACCTTCCATTCGAAACATTCTTTCGCGCTGAACACCCTGTACATCTCTTGTTACACGTTCTATTATATATGATATTATATGATTGTTCGATCGATGCAATAGCAAGAGAATTATTCGCACGATCGCGTGCGAGGGAGAAGGAAGGAAGGAAGGAAGGAAGGAAGGACGGCGCGCGGTGGGTCGCGCGGCCATCGCGAATCGGAATCGCGGGTCGTCCCCGCGGCGTCGAATCATCGCCGACGATTTCACCGGCGCTCGTGTGAAACGTGGATAATGACGAGCATAACGTCGAAGCCGGGATAGTCGGCGCTTAATAACTCGTTAATTATCGTTTTAGGAAATCCGCGCGGCGCGCACCATCGCCGAGCCGCAGCCGTCCAATTACTTTTACGTAACTCCCGCGCGCGAACGTTCGTTCTCCAGCTAGCTCGCTCACTCGCGTTCATTTCTCCGCTCTGGTCGCGGTAATTGGTTTAATTGCGTTTCGCAAACGAGAAAAAAGGAAACCGGCCTGCGGAGGATTAGAAAGAGAGCTGGCGGAACAACAACGAGCAGAAGGAGACCTTTATCGCGAGGTGTCTTCCGAGACACCTGCTCCCATCCGCGCGAAACCGCGCGCGAATTCGAGGAGTTCACGCGGTTCGGACTGGAGCGAATCGCGCGCGAAAGATCGGAGAAACCGATCCGACAATGATTACGGGCAGGTTAACCTTTCGCGTTCTTTCGCGCGTGCATTGCCGATTCGATCGCTTCTTTTCAACCGCAGTCCGCGTTGTTTTCAAAGAACATGTATTTTCTATTGGTCGAGCAAACCTTTAACACCGTTTCTCGCGTTCTCGAGAAATTAGCCAGCTGTGTCTGTGAATTTTGAGAATTTGTTGCGCATTGGAGCGAGCAGCGAAGAGAAAGATATTCTGTAAAAGGTTCAACAGCACCGAAACGCAACGTTTATCTCTTATCGACTCTTTGAAAGGAAGCACAACGAGGAACAGATCCAGACAAATTGATAAGAGCACGAACGGATTCGAGCCACCGTTCCCGACTTGATCGTACAACCAACCAACCCTGTGTCAAAACGATCCGGCTATTCAGAACCAAACATGGAACATTACAGGCACGTTCAACCGCCACAATTAAGCCGTGTTACGCTTTCATAAATATAAATCGCGTCGGGGTAAAAACAAAAAGCGCTGCTGGATCAAGCGCTCGAAATCGGAGGCGCTCGTTAATTAATTAATAAACCTGTTCCGCTTCCGAGCATCACGTTTTAGTCGCGATTATTTACAAATCGAGCGGCGAGCACGCCGGAAAAACTTTCTCCGGCTCTGCGATTCGTTTCCGCGATAGCGGGCCGGCGCGTTAAATTGCGCATTGTTGCGCCGCGCGTCGACGGAGAAATTAGCCAGATATGAAATTTCAATTTTCCCCGAAGGATACTCACCTCCTCCTCCTCCTCCTCCTTCTCCTCCTCCTCGGACCGCTTCCTCGAACCCTTTTGCAATTAAGACCGGCGGCGTTTCGATCGCGATCCGTCGACCCGCTTCCTCGCGCGCGGCGCGCGGATCACGCGATTTTGCACGCGTGAAACTTCACCGTGAAACTTTGTTGCGTTCCAGCGTTCTTTCTCCTGCTCGGCGGAACGCGCTGCTCGCTCGCGCGCGCGCGCGCGCGCTTCCTGGGAGATAGCGATCGCCGCGGCAAAATGGCGAGCTTTCGAGGTTATCATTAGAGCCGAGTCCTTGGACGGGAATCTTCTTCTGTCCTCGCGACGCGACTGGCCGACGGCGCGACCCGTCGACGACGGACGACGGGACACGCGACGTTTCGACCGCGAGAACTCGCCGGAAAGCTAATTGCTTCGAGGAATCGCGGCGAGCAACTCCGCTGCGACGAAAGTATTTCAATTGCCATGGTTGGCGGGACGCGAGAGCGTAATCGACGATTCGATCCAGCCGGAAACCCGATACAAATTGCTACGTTTTGCGGGGACGATTCTCGGCGGCGCGATCTCTAGCCCGCTCGGAGCAAACTTTCGATGGTTCGGCTCTTTTTCCTGCACGAACAACAATGCAACTTCCGCCGTCGCTCGGCTAATTGGGCTCGGCGAAAATTCCGGCAGATCGCTCAACAATTTCTACCGGAATTGCAAAGTGTCCGCGTATCTCCATTCGCTTTGGGAAATTCTTCCAACGGCTCTATTGTATCGCCGCCGATCTCAATTATCGCGGAAATGTTTAGCAGTCGCATGGGGGAAGGGGTGCTGGTACACCACGGAAACGCAAGGGTTGATATAAACCGCTGGAACTTTGCAACAAAAAATCGCAGTCACAATTCGTTTTTTTTTAATTAAAGGGGAAGGATCCCTCTTTTCTTCGCTGAAAACGGCATCCCTGGAAAAAATTTTGCAGAGTCCGTGCATTTTGTCAAACTCGGCAATTTTAAGTACGACAAACATGACCTCGCATTTAGAAAGTTGCACCCCGATGAGAGTGCGTCGAACATGAAATCGAAAACCACTATCTTATAGTAAAAACTTCAAGTTTTAATTTAAAAAAAGAGTCATCGACCTGCGATGATTTTTCGCGGAGTTATCGTTAGTCAAAGTTGACCAATTTTTACCCAAATTTATGTATGCTGTAATTTCGTTGAGCGATATATCTTTACCTTGAATTTACGTAAAAATGGACATTTTTCTTGCATTCGATACCGTTTGATCTTCTACCTATCGGTTACCGTGACCCAAATACTTACATTTTGCTTCTCATGAATTTTTTAATATATTCCTAATGAATTAACTTCCCGATAACCTACTTAACTCGAATTAAATTGTCAAACTATACAAATTACATTGAATGTAGTTCGACAAATTTGTAAGGTGTGCGCATTAATCACGAGGTGTCGGTAACGCAACAAGAATTGAAAAATGTGTTCCAGTTATACATACAGCTATCGCTCTATTTATTCTAAAACTGTACAAGAAATCTTAATGCTTTTACCTTCCATATAAAAGCTAATGATCTTTACAGTATAAACTGAAAGCCAACCAATTAAAATGATGATCACTTACGTAAATCCGATTACTCGAAACGATATTGGCAAGCGAAAGGAGATATGATTCGCGGCGAGTGCACGAGTGCCTTTTAAATGCTTCTATTCCCTTTATGTAATATCGAATATTGTATCAATAATTTAATGATTTATAATTCTTTGCCACATTATCGCGATGTTCGTTGAAATAAATGAAAGTGACCGAAATGAAAGGTACGTAGGGCCTAATTTAAACCCTGGTACAAACTCGGCTTAAACCGGAAGCTTTCGTAAAATAAAAGAATGGTGGCAGTAGAAATCGCAAAAGACCGTCGATGAATTGGACGCGGAGATCGGTTCGTCGTTGGGAAACACTGTAACAAAGCCGAGGCACGAAAGGCGACGACGTTTGGCCAAGGTGTAACGCAGTTGCGCAAAAGTAAAACTAGATAATGGCCGCTGTCACGTACCGTAGCCTCGCGCGGTGCTCCGGCGAACGTATGTAATTTAACAAGTACGCGTTATCCGACAGTCATCGTTGATGAGCAGTGAGCCCTATAACGTTAATTATTTTCACGGTTCTCAACTCGTCTTTTAGTGGCTCTCCCCTAACAGGCAACGGTACCCCATCGCAATCCATTCGACGCCGTTAATTAACTCCTCTCTCTCTCTCTCTCTCTCTCTGCTTTGGCGCTCGCGCGCGCACGCGCGCGCTCTCGTCGAAGACCGTCTGCAATCGGCGCGAACGCTGCGAAATCCGGCAAAATCGGACGCAACGAGATCGGTATCTGTGATTTACCGTGTCCAGGCAGGCCCTGTCTCGCGCGATACGGCCACGGGCTCGTGAAACTGGATATCCCGTCCCCCTCGACTTGCAATTTCGTTCGAAACGCGACTGCGTTTCACGGAGCAGCGTGCAATTTTGTGTCGTTAATGCCCCGCTAGGCCAATGGGAAATTTGCTGGAAAAGAACGTACCGCCGCGGCGTGTTCCTGCGGCAAAGCATTCATTTGATCCGGTTTGAAAGTTTCGAACCGCTTTGCGAATTGTTGCCAATCCAACTGAACCGACTTTCTCACCGGTTCGATCGCAGCAAATGGAGCATCTTTGCGAATTTAGAGCCGAGCTCTCTGTACCCGCAAACCGTCTTTCGAATTATTTTATTCTAATCATAATTATTTTTGAATAATCTTTTAAACAATTTCACAGAGGCGTCGGAAATATTTTCCAGGAGAGCTGTCCACGGTATATCGGAGCTCGGCTGGTTGGCAACGACGGAACAAACTTCTAGCCGGTAATGTACTTTGTCGTAATTCCTGCCGCCGATGTCTATGATACGAGATTAAGTTTATGGTAACCGGCGCGGCCGGCAATTACGCCGGGACCCGATGAAAACGCAGCGGCGTCTCAATCGGGGAACAATTAAACCTAATGAATTCCAAAAGTTACATGCTTGTAACTCGCCGGATTTGCATGATACATCGTTGCAAACCGCGTTGCTCGTCCACCGAGAACCGGGCAATTTATGAGCGCGCATTTTTCTCTTAACGATAACACTTACGGGCCGTGTGTAATTGCATCCTGTGCGCCTAAAGGCCTATCCACGGTGCAACGGGAACGCCGGCCGTGCCCGCGCGCCGTCCTCTCCGTGCATGCGCAGCGACGGATCGCACGCGAAACGCTAAACCGTACGTCGATTATTAAAATCGCGAACAATCTTGCAATTTCTATTCCACCTTTCGCCGTCTTCATATTATAATTCGCGCGCGCGCGCGCAACAGATGCATACATATATACCAACGAATGCCACGGCTAAACACAATCGTGCGAATCTTCTCTTCCTCGTCGGGGTCCGCGGTTTTCTGCATTTGATTGCACGCTTTGAATATTTGATGCGCACAATGCGAGCATAAACTTCTGCGAGGTAATTGCGAGCCTTCGGGAACGACGGAGTAACGAGGGGTTGCTTGCTAACAACCGATTGTTCGCCCGGCAAAACTGTTTCCATGTTGTTGGATTAATTCGAGAAAAGCGAAACTGTGCGACTGCCGGCAAATCGCTGTGCGCGGGCTTCGACTGATTAGGATCGCGAGGTTTCGCATTAAAACGATATCTATTGAATACGGAGGAGACGAGAGGTCGAACTTTCTTCGAACTCTGATAGACGGAATTCGATGAAATTCTTTCCACGATTTTGAGGAAGGAGCAGAGACGGGCGATCGAACCTGCCTTAACCGTTACGTCTACCTGGCTTGAAACGGTGACGAAAATTTCAAGAGGGATCGTGGAAATTAACGCGGGTTGTCAAAGCTTTAGAGAAGCGTCGGAACCTCGCGAGTGGACCGGCGAATAAACCGGGAAGCATTCCGCGATCGGAACGAGGGATCGGAGGATGGAGATTTCGGTCGCCGGAGCGATCATCCATCGTTGCTGCGATCTGCGAGGAAGATCGAAGGAGGTTTCACGCGTGCCTCCGGGATCCATCCCGTAGTCTCGCGGGGAAGACGCGGCGCAGGCTGGATTCCCCGCGTGATTGCACGTCTTCCCGGGACCATGATGGCCGCTCTGAGCACGGCTATTGGTCGATGGGTAATCACACGGTCCTCCTTCCTCTCCTACGTCCGCGCTGCTCAAAGATAGCCAGAGCCACCGGTGGAGGGCCCCGGTGCTGTCATTACACGATCATTTTTTGTTTCAACGGCATTTAATTTGAATCGTTCTCCCCCTCCTCCTCCTCCTCCTCATCATCCTCCTCCACCTCCTCCTCCACCGCCGCCTCGTTCTCCTCTTCTCCGTCTTCTTCTTCTTCCTTCCTCCCCTCCTACGTCAACGGGGCTCGTCTCGCCGGTCCACCTCCAGCAGCCTCGGTTATATACTTTATCTGTCTCTCCCCCCCGCGCGCCTCCTCGATCCACGATCCTCGATCCTCTTCCACTTATTCTTCAAGACCCGCGAACCCGAAAGCAGTTGGCTTTATCGGACTGGCCACGATCCATCCTCCCCGACGACATGTTATTACGGGCGAAGCCGAGGATCCACGGGGATGCCGCGAGATCGACTCTTAGGCCGAGGATTCACTCGAAAGCTCTGCCGTGGTTATTCTCGAGGGACGAGCTTGTTGAGAGGGATGCAGCAGAAACTGTGAACGCTGCTTAAAAATACAACCCTGCGAATGCTTATAAACTCGAAGTAACTTTTGCTACTTTAGAGATATTTAAACGTCCAACCGTATTTCTATGTTTCTATATTAGGAATAATAATGTCTCTACGGTACTATTTCTTGGGATCTCGAAGAGGCTCGATTGTTATCGTTGGATCGTGTGCATTGAAAAAAATGGGTGATACGTCTGATTACAGTGAGGGGCAGACACGGGCAGTCGCAAGCTTGTCCCAGAGAATCTTGTCGCAACGATTACCGTTGTATTGCACAATCGGAAGGGAGTCGACAGTCTGGTTACCAAGATGGCAAACAAGAGATTTCTCTCGGCGGGTTTCTTTTGAAAGCGTTGCACCTGTTGGCCCGATCGATGGCAGGTCGGAGCTTCCCCGAAGGTGTTCCAAAGCGTTCCGTTTCGTCACCGAAATTACTGTTTCGAAGAGAGGGACCGTGGATGGAATGGCAGGGGCGGGGGACGAGGACGAGGACGAGGACGAAATCAGGTGAGGAAATTCGAGGACGATCGGGTAATTCAGCAGGGGTTCCGAGACGGGGCCACGAATCTTCCGGTTAGGCCGATGGGCGGCCACTTAAGGGGCTTTTCATGCCGGTAATCGAGGAAATTGGTAAAGTGCAGCGCGCACCGAAGCCCCGTGGTAATCACCGGCTCCGGCTGACAGCGGTCCGTTAATTTATCGAGTGAAATCACAGGCTCGCCGGACCGCAAATCGGTTTTTAAACGCGTCGTTTCGCCACCGAGAGTTTTCCATTAGACACGCGCCTCTATCGCCTAATGCTTCCCCCGTTTCCCTCATTCGCAGCCCATTTCCTGAACCTCGCGCTCGCGGACAACCCCCATCCGCGACAACGTCCACCTTCCAGTCGACATTCATTATTTCGACGCATCTCTTGCGATCTTAACGAGAAGTTATCCTTCAAACCTCTTTTCCACTCGATCCACAGCTTTTAGAAAAATTTTACACGGCTTCTGGAGATTTATTTTAAAAAAAGAATAAAAAAGTGATGTATATCGCAACATATAAAATATCCGCAGCAACCGTCGTACAATTGATCGCAACTCTGCGTTACAATACAGTTCCGCGGCGGGTACAGAGGCGAATTAGCCACGATATTCCATGATTCCACGAGGTCGCAGCCGATTGAAACGTCTTTCGAGACGGTTCGGCCCCCGATCGCGGTTCCCGATAAGCTGCAGCGTTTCTCTGGCTGCAAACCGCCGGCGGATCGGTACAACCCGAGGATCGTCGGGTTAATTACGGTAAATCGGCCGATATTAATCAAGCAGCGTTCTTTGGAAGAGCATAATCGCCGTAAATAACGAAGCAGACGCGGCCAAGTGCGAACAGAAGCGAGAAGAGGAGCTCTTGCTTCGGAAAAGCGTGGTTTCGCTTTCGGGAATCTCGACGGTCGGAGCAAAGAACGACCAACGGATCGGACAGAGGAGGACGGAGAGGGGGGTCCGAGCGGAGGAGGGTGCAGGATGAAGGGCCACGAACATAATTAGAAGTTGTACCACCTTCGTGGCTGCGATAAGCCACGGTCATTATTTCCGTGTTTAGATAGCCGAGCCGGATGAACGTTGCGCTCGTGGGATCGCCGCGGTCGTCGCATCGGACAACGAATACTCTAGCCTCCAGCTGGCTTCAGATGCGTCGAGAATCGTCTCCTAAGCTAAACAATTTCTCGGAAAAAATTATACGTCGCGACGCTCGTTCGACTGCTAGACAGCGGAACGAACGCGAGCCGAGAGCTAGAGATCAATTTTTCTCAAACGCGTCGATTGCGCGACCCTGAATTCGCCTGTTAGAACACTTGGAGCGAACCACTAGCTACCTCCTCGAATAATTGCATCGATTTTTACAGCTTCGTTTTTTAAACGAAGAAACGAGTTGTTCTACACCGCTTTAGAATTCTGTTAAAGCGTACGGGATCGATGCAGCCGGGATGTGTGCGGTTCGGAGAAGCGAGCGGAGTCGCATCCGAGGCATCGTTTAAGGAACAAAACGAATCGATTGTGGGAGAGCGCGACGTTAGAACGCATCATTATCCGGGGGGTTCTTCGGAACATATAGCACGTTCGCAGAAATCGCTCAGGAATCGTATCCGCGACGCGATACCGATCATTTCGCCGATCTCCTTTTATTTGCTGCGAGCGCGGACCGATTTGATTGCACCGAGGTTGGTCGGGCGCACGGTTCCCATGCGAGATATAGGGGCGGCGTGGGGTTATTATAAAAATTAAACGACGTTCATGCGATTGATTATCGAAATTACATATCATCGAAGCCGGCGCGCTCGTGGATTTCCAGCGAGGACGACGAGGAGGAGGAGGAGGAGGACGAGGACGACGAGGACGACAACGACAACGGGATACGAGGAAAGGAGGAGACCAACATCGTAATTGTACCGCGCAACATGGACGAGCCAGAGACACGAGAAGACTCTCCGGCTCCCCCGGCCTTAATAAGTCGTTTTCGAGAGATAATCCGCGGCGGGTGTGTCATTTCATTTCTCGTAATTTCGTTCTGGTCAAGCCACGCCGCGGAATGCCGCCTAGATGGACACCCTCCTCCGCCCCGGCGCGTCTACAACGGCCTAACCACGATGTATTCGCACGATCCTCCCTCTTTCTATCGCTGCTTTCGTTCTCCCGCCACGACGTCTCTCAAAACCTTCGCGAATCCCATGTCATTCGTTTGCGAAGGTCCCAAGGGTATCAACTGCTCGTTACAACCTCGCCAAACAGCTTCGGACGGATATTAAATTAGCAATCTTGTCGCAAGTAGCTGGAAATAGAGAGAGAGAGAGAGAGAGAGAGAGAGATCTGGATAAATTTGAAGTTAGTGGTTGGAGCACCTGTTGGAAAGCAAACGATTTCCAAAAGTTGCTTCTTGTTTCCATATGAAATAAAACTTGTGGAAATCTACCAGAGACAAATGCGAATGGAGATTTTGTCTCCGATAAAAATTCGATAAAAATTCCAGCTGCTGTTCCGAAGCGAAACAAAAAGCTCGTGGCTTTAATGCCGGTGTAGTTTTAAACGTGGAATCGGAAAGGGCCCCCGAACGGGTCGAAACGTATTCGGAGCTCTAGGACGGCGTTTTCCCCGACGGCCGGGCCCGGGGCGACGAGATTACACTCATTCAGAGATTTCGACCGGTCCTCCTCTCCCTTTTTTTCGTTGTCCAGTCAATGGGCCGTGGTTTCTCGGCTGGATTTCCGTCGGCGCGTCTCGCCGCGCCGCGCTCTTCGCGCCGATGGGATCGAAGGCATCGCTCCGGGCCCCCGGGTGGGTAGAGTCTTTCATTCACGAGGAAAGGAGGACCCAGACGAGACGGGTCCTGTGCGTGTTCGTGGAGGAATAGAGAGAAAGGGAACGGCCGGCCGTTGTTGCACCACGAAAATTAGCTCGTCGGTGTACCTGTTTCGGAGTCCAGACACGGCCCCGGTGTCCCCATCGCGTGGGACGATTCTCGGAGAGGTTTTACCTGGCGCCAAGCGGATTCCGTTTCCCCGAGGTTATTCCTGGGGGACCGGTGTATCGCGCGGGCCCTTAATTGACGCGACACGTCCGAGAACAGAACTGGAGATCGCCGCGGTTCCGCCTCCATCGCTCGTAAAAACCCTAGGACCGTGTAAAACCACGGTCCCCTCCGCTCTCCCTCTCGGCCCGATTAAGTTGTCCTCTCTCTCCGCGAGCGCGAGCGCGAGCGCCCGCTCACGATCATCGATTCCCTTCGATCGCGGCGCAGGCATAGCGATCCGGGCATTCTAATTACCCGCTCGTAAAGTGGAGGAATTATTGTCCGGGAAGCCGGGGAAGGCGAGCCCGTGTAAACACCGGCTGAACGAAATTATCTCGATTGCTTCGACGCTTTCGCCCGACAACGTCGACAGGCACAAATTAAATTAAGGCATTTTCTTCGACAGCGAACCTACCGGCCGGTAAAATTGCCCGGGGTACATCGCCCGACAACACCGAGAAGATTCAATTTATTCAGCTTTTGTAGAGCTGCTTGTTACGGCGGTTGCTCCGATGATATAATTTATCGGCTCGTTCTCCACGAAAATATCTTCGTTATTTTTATAATCGTAACACGAGAAGCCGATGAATCGGCCGCGATAAGTTTACCGTTAAAGCCATCGGGTTTGCGTTTCGTCTAGACAACGACAAATTCATTTTGCAAACGTTTCCGCGCTCGAAACGGGGATAGTTCGAGGATCGGCCAGTAATTCGCTCGCCGGAAAATGTTTGTCTGCCGCGCGTAGTTGTCGGTGACCTTACGGTGGCGAATTTCGCCGCGTTTCCGGCGAAAAGAAAGAGAAAGCAAATTGCAATTCACGAGCAACAGTGCTCTGACCGAGGTTCGAGCGAGTTTCACCTGCGGCCGCACGGTCGCACACAGTCGCAATTCCATCCATTTAGCGTTATTACGCGACACGTCATATTTCAGAACAATTCGCGGCCGATCTTATCTCTCGGCGCGGCCTGCACACTGCCTGACGACCCCCTGACGCGGCGAACGACAAATAAAAAATTGAATTCGGTGCCGTGATAATCTAGAGAGAGAGAGAGAGAGAGTGAGGGTAGGGTGTGTTCACGTCGAGGGTGGGAAAGGGAGGGATAGAGTAAATCCGTGAAAATCGAATTAACCGTACGCAATTAGGAATAACAAATCCGTGGCGGGCGTTAATGAGCGTCGCCGGAAACGCGCGCGTACCTTGTACGCGGCATGCGAGGGGGTCCGGGAGCAGAGGGGGCCCTCTATCCTCCCGTCGGTGGTATACGCGCAGCTTCCGGTTCGCTTGGGGGCTCAGCCGAGGTTCGCGAAGGGGACAGAGTGCACCGGTGCGGTGGCGCGGTGGCGCGGTGGCGCGGTGGCGCGCCGCGATAAAATCGTCTAATTGTTTCGCTAAGCGTATGTGAATGTCCAACACGCGCGCGCGCGGCTCCCAACACGCGCGCGCTCACCGCCAACGTATTTTTCTCTCGGCTGTTTTCCATTTTTTCCGTCCGGCCCTCCGCCGCGCGTTTGTCCCCCTTTCCTTTCGCGTATTCGACAAACAAAAGAACCGCGCCGCGCCATGCCGCGCCGGTGTCACGCGGTGAGCAATCGCAAAACGCAAGCGGACCGGCTCCCACTCGCTCCTACCCGCTTCGAACCGCAAAATGCAAATTTCTCGGGACGCGCGAGCGAGCCCGGCGGCCGCGAGAAATCGCCGGTTTCCGCGACGCGGAGCCCCGTACCTTCGCCCCCGGAATTAGCTCGCTCCGTGGACCGTAATGTGTATCGCAATTAACCGGGCAACTATGTAACGCGCCGCGGCAGATAAGCCTCGACTCTCCGCCGCCTACCGCTCGGCAACGCGGTGCCATAACCGCTCGTGCGCCGTCTGACTCACCGACCTCATCGAACGTCGACCACCTATCCGGACAGTTCTCCTCGGTCGGCATCTCTTGCACGCCGCGCTGCTTCATGGATCGCATCGTCGAGCGTACAAAATGCTGAATCTAAAATTTAACGGAAGAGGAAAATCTCGAGTGCAGAGGATGCCGAATGCAGAATTTAAAAGAATGGAAAGCCGGGGTGCCCCGTCTACGACGGATGCGTCTAAGCCCGCGAATTAGGGGGCAGGGGGGGGGGGGCGATGCAGGAGACCGAGGCGGCCATTAAAAATAGATTTCGAGAGAGGATGCCCACAGGCCAGAGAGATCCACGTGAATGGAACCACGTGTAATTGGATCCCGGCCACGGTCAGCTTCTATATAACCACGAGGATTTTCACTAATTTCGTCCAATTTTCGGGGACATTGTGTCTCTTTTTTGTCTTCTCCCGGACCTCACCGCCCGTGGCTCCTTTCACTTCGACCACCGCAAGAGAAGAGCCGGCGTGAGGCGAGAGACGCGCGCTGCCCGATCGAGAACGGTTTTTCGATTTTCGGGTCGCGGTGTCGAAAGGAAGAAACGTTTCCACGGTAGCGCGCCAATTTGTTCACCTGGAAGGTAAAAGGAATCCGGCACCCCCGCCGAGCCACGCGGGTGTGTAAACGAGTCGGGCGAGCGGCCCCCGCCGACCAAATTCCTCGCGGTGTGGAGAATTTGGGAAAGCGGACAACGCGGAGCCAGATGGTGGCCCGCGAGCCCAACTTTTCTCGTTAACTCGATTCCCAGAAAATTCTGATTAACACGCTAGCTCTGTTCTCGATCGGGCCGTGATCGATCCCGGAAGACAAAGGGCAGCAACACGTTTTAGACGGATCCAACCCTCTCGTGCTGGATCCGGGGGATAAACAGACCTATTCTCCCTAAACGGACGCGCGTCGAAACTCTAATTGCTTACAAGTTAAGGATATTTAAGCGCGAGGATTTCTATTCGGTTTTAATAAATTAGACTGTTATCGAGAACGGAATGATTTCTGCCGCGATCGTTGTCCTTAAACTGACGCGGATGATTCGGGCGAGCGCGCAGCAATAAACGAAATAAACGAAACAAACGAAATAAACGAAATGAACGAAATAAAAATCGATTTGCAGCCGACGGTCGCGTCGTAAAACATCGGCTCCCGTTCTACGGTATCGCTCGGACAAAGTTGCCGAAGCGAAACGACGCTCGGCTCGGTTTTTACGAATCCGGCGATGATTTATAATCGTCGGAGAGGATCGTGTTCACCGCGGGCAACGTTAATCGATGCCCAGAAAATTAGATTAACGCATTCGGCCAGCATGGCGCGCATACCGACGCGGAATATAACACTGACTAACGACTTTCGCCGGTGCGTTAAGCGCTCCCATTGTTCTGCCGCGGAAGTTCGCCGGTGAGCCGGAAACACTCCACTCGGCCGCAGTCATTTTCGCTGTCGTGAATGACAGAGCGTGTTCGTTAACACCAATTACCATGCGCGCGCGGCCGCGCGAGCGCGTTCCTATTATATTGAATTATCGGAAAACTGATGCGAAAGTGAATCTGCAAAATTTCATCGGCGATTCGCCGCTCTGTCTCCGCCCTTGCGGCTGCGATCTGGCCTATGAACATTCGGTGACGGCCCGCGCGGTTTTTCTCCATCGGCCCGACATTATTAACCCAGCAAATCGACGGACAGCAGTTTTCTTTATTCTCCGCGAATGTTTTTAATAGCGAAAATAGGGCCAAAGAAAAAATGAAATCGCTAGACAAAATAATAATATTATTTGGAAGGAGCGCGCGATTGGGACGTCGTAGTTGGCGGCAATTAAGCAACGCGAGCAAGCTGTCGATGTCGAAAGGCGGTCGGTCGGTCGGTTGGTCGGTCGGTCGGTCGGTCGGTCGGTATCCTCGATCCCGATCTCCTCGGTTTGATATCGATCATTACCGGTTCCAGGAGTCATCGGGAATCCTTTTAACTTGCACCGTCGTTAGTGCACGGCGATCACGCATCGTTGGAACACCAATGAGAGGCATTAGACCGATGGAAAGGCAGGATCGAGGAAGTTGCGGTTACGGGTTGTGGTGCCGTGTTTTCGCGGCCGAACGGCCACGCGAGCAACGAATAATGAAAAAAATATAGGGGAGAACTCGGACTCGGCCGACGGCGTTGACAGTGGCAAAGGGAGCGAGCGAGAGGGTCGGGGAGAGAGACGGAGAGAGCCGGACGGAAGGTGAGAGAGGGTCCGCGCTCACGAGCGGTAGTCATGACAGAAGTCAAGCATCCCGAATGAATCGTCATTTTTCAAGCGAGCCTTTTCGGGCTCCGCGGCACGAACGCGAACAACAAACAGCCGCAGAGAGCCACCATATGCCGGTCGTTCACGGTTTTATCTTCTTTCCTGCGGCCGCGCTCTGCTCGCTCGCTCGCTCGCTCGCTAGCTTCGTCCACCTGAAGCCTAATTCTCTTACTTAATTATCCGTCCGGACGCCATGTTGCGGTTTACACGCATTGCCGAGTCAATTATTACGGGCCAAGCGACCGTGTCCGTCCCAAGCTGCTTTTTGATTCCGGAACCGACTTAAATGTCCATTAAGGAACCACCCCGGCCAACCGCCTTCCTCCTCCCCACCGGTCCCACGCTTAGATCATTGCCTCGCAACTTTTAAATTACGCGGACGTTCCGTCCTCGTTCCGTCACTCGTTTGTTCGGTTTTATTCGAGCTTGGATTCCAGACACGGTCGATGTGACATCTGCTGCTTCTTCGTGGAAAAAAATCAAAGAACCCTCCAACTAGACACGTTTCAAAGGGAGAACGTTCTCCATTCACCTCTCGGGGATTATTTTAGCCGGGAATATCTCTGTGGCATTGAAAATTCAGAAAATCGAGAACTCTTTAAAAAAAGAGCAGCAGAACCTCGATTAGTCTCATTTTAAACGGCAGACATTCCACTTTCATTATTTCGAAATCATTTTCTTCGAGGATAATTTTTTACCAGCGATAAAAAAATTAATAACCCCGACCACTTCGATCGCAATAATTTCCAACTAAATCCACGTTTCTCTACGTTTGACCTGCTGCATCCTTGTGAAAAAAAGATGGGACGATTCTCCCAGCTAGACCCATTTCAGAGAACGAATCCTCCGGTTTCGAGTCCCTAAAATCTTTTTTCCCCGCAACGATTATACACCATGAAAACCAACGAAAAAGCGGAGAGAATCTTCTCCCCGATCTTCCACGACTCGCACCGTCGACCAAAAGCGAATCGCAATCATTATTATCGTTCTGCCGGCGATGTTCCTTGTTGATCGTTCCGAGCACTCGTCGTTGTCGTCCAATCTCTCGCGGCGAGCCTCCCACGAAAATTGCGATCGAGGGAACGCGAATCGCGAACGAGAAGGAGCGCGGGGCCCGGCCGGGTTCCATGAAACTACCGTAAAAGTCAAATATCTCGGTTCTCGGTTGATCGAGGGATCCCTCGAGGCCGCGTCGTCGGTCGTCGCAGTCGCCGTCGCCGTCGTCGTCGTCGTCGTCGTCGTCGCGACGATTTCGCAACGGCCGGACGCTCCTCCGGAGGTAAATGCTGCGGGAAGAGGGCCTGGCCTGGGATCGAACACGGCTAATATTTCATCGAACGTTTGCCCGCGAGGAGGGATTTTATCGTCGGGTCCCGGAGCGAGAACGTACGAGCGGTGTTTAATAAAAATAACGATAATATGAGCATCTCGTGTCGCGGTAATGAGACCCGTGGATCGGCTATCTTCTTCGGTCCGTGTCCCCGATAACCGGGCTGCATCAATCATTCCCCACTCTTCTCGCCGACCGCTGTCCACCTCCCTCTTCTCGAAACCCTCTTCTCCCTTTCTACCTCCTCAGCTTCTCTTCCTTCTCTCCGCCTTTTCTCTCTCTCTCTCTCTCTCTCTCTCTCTCTCTCTCTCTCTCTCTGCCCTCTTCTCCTTTCTTCGTATCTTCTTCGTCTCTCCTCTAGTCGCCGCACAAAAGTCAATCTTTTGCCAAAATCTGTCTCAGTCGATTCGGATAGTTCCGTAATCAATTTGCGGAGACCGGCTAATGGAAATTGAAAGAAACTAATTTCTTCGATGAATTGTTACAGAGTATCGATGCGCGTACAAGCATGCGTCAAGTCGATATATTTTAGCTGTTATCTCGAAGCAACGCTGAAATAATTTTGGCCACGGATCGACGACGTTCGCCTCGATCTCGCCGCCCTCGCCGCCCTCGCCGCCCTCGTCCGCATCGGCCGGTAATAAAGACGAAAGTTTACGGTGTGTCCCGGGCTGGATGCTGGATGCTGGATGCTGGATGGGTCCCGTTTGCCCCTTCTGGCCCGGAAAGGAGGACCGGAGGTGCCGAATCGACCGCATGACGGATCGTCCACGGCCAGGCTCCATCGGGAACGCGGACGCGAACACGGACACGGGACACCATGGGACCCGGTAGCGGTCAGGTAGGTGGAAACTTGGTTTTATTAGCGACACCGTCGCGTCGTCGAGCGCCCAATGGAAGATCGGTGTCCAGCCCGGTCGATGGGACCCGATAACGAACAAAGTTCGCCCTTTGTCTTCCCACCGAGTCGCGGCCGGAGACAGCCGAACCGATGGAATAAGAGTTCCACGATTCTTTCTCGATGCAGCCGGACCGGGAATAAAAAATTGATTGGAGGGCAAGATGGGGCCGGGTCGATTGCTGACTCAATCCGTGGAAGTTTTCAACGACTTTATTCGCGACTCTCCGCAGTCCGCTGTTCCTCGCAAGACGGTGGCTAGCTCAATTTCAGCCCGAAGCATTTAAATTGTTCGCTCGGTTATTCAATCCTCTCAGCTATTAAATGAAATAAGTTGCAACAGTAGGGCTATTTTATTGCAACGTCTGTGTGTGAATGTTTGAATCGAAGGAACGAGGGTCGTCCGGCGAATGAAGCCGCGTCTAAATAAATCGCAGCGGACCGAATAGAGCGCGAACGCAGGAAGAATGCAAGGTGCACCGCGGCACGGTAATTGGTTGATTAATAAGTAAGTGTCTCTGGTTGTGCCGGGTCGTATGGAATTTCCTTTCGTCCTCGAGCGAATCGGACGCGGCGCGAGAACCGAGAAGGCAGGCTTCTCGATGGATGAAAATCAGTAAAGCGGACGAAGGTAATCGCCAGTGATTACGTTGTCGTCGATACGCACCGCGCTCGGCGGGCTCTCCTCGGTTCTCGGTTCTCGGTTCTCGGTTCTCGGTTCTTCGGTGACACATAATAACGGCAATGAGAGAAAGAGACGGGGACAGTTAGATTCGATTACCGCGGCGGTGGTTCCGAGAGGCGAGAAGCCGCGTTCTCTCGCGGTTCGTTTGCTTACGGCTTACGTAATTCCCGACCGATGGCTCGATGAGCCCCCTCGTTCTCGTTCGAGCCTCGATGAAACCATGCCAGCCAGCCAGCCAGCCAGCCACCGGAGACCAGTCTTTAGAGCCGGTAGTCTGATTTCCAGCGTTTCGCGTCACGCGCGTGCTTCTCGTTACCAAATACCTGGCCGCCCGGTGCTTGCGCCTCACCTCTCTCTCTCTCTCTCTCTCTCCCTCTCTCTCTCTCTCTCTCTCTCTCTCTCTCTCTCTCGCATTCGGATCCAATCCCGATGCAATCTGTTCACGCATACTTTTTGCTCCGTCGTCGCCACGGTGTAGCGTTACACCCGGCATAGCTCGGATCTAGCATAGCATACGCTCGACATAACTCAGATCTAGCATGGCATTGCCTTTACACAACCTGCCGTCCATTGTCTCTCCGGCCATCCGTTCTATCCTATCCTGCGCTCCTATCAACCCCACGAATTTCAACGCGTCGCCGCGTGTCTTGTTCAAGGAGGCAAAAACCTCTTTGACAGAAGCGTTTTCATTTTGCAAAGATTCGCCTGTCTGGTAAACGGTTGAGGCGATGAAACTTTGAAGCAAACTGCTTTCCAGGAATCCTGCGAGAGAGAGAGAGAGAGAGAGCTACGAAGCAAGCAAGTTCGGCAGACCGTCTAGAACGTTGCTGTCGGCCGACGGAGAGCAGACAGTATCTCAGGGATCCCGGAGAATAATTCGTCGGCGAACGGGGACGGTTTCGAGGCCGAAAGACAATCGTAGGAGGCAGAGAAATAATATTACAGCGGGACGACGCGTCGGGCCGCGATAAGTCCCGGCCGTGGCGGCGTGCCAGGGTGGGACAGATAAAACGACGTGGAACGAACAAAGCGCGATTACCATTTGTCATGCCAGTAAACGATGCGATGGACGAGCAGCCCGTTATAAAGTATAAACGCCGGGCCGCGTAGATTACGAAACTCTGTCGCGGTGATAATGCGTTTCGCGCGACACGCACGCGATGAGAAAGCCCCCGGGGAGGACTGAGCTCGGCCCGCAGATAGCTCAAAAACCTAAGGGAACTTACTATCAGATCCCCACGTTTTCTGTTCTTGCTCGGCGAACACGGTTCGCCACGACGACGATCACCGCCGGACAGTGGGAGTGGCTTTCTCTCGCGACAACTATAATCGCTCTTTGAACATTTTCAAACGATGTTACCGTCGACCCGATATTATTATCCCCTGAAGTCGATCGCCTGAAAATCTTTCTTCTTTTTCGCACGATTAATTCGCGTTTAATTAGTGAGCAAAAAATATTTGTATACCAGGCTTGCGAAACCCAGCAAATGGAGAGAAAAGTTCTAAAGATACATCGCGTTGCTTCAAAGTCTAACAGATACTGGCAATAATTGGCAGCTCGATTAAAAGTTAAAATGCCAATAAAACGACAAGGTAACCCGATGATTTTTTGAGTTCCGTAGTGTCGGTTGAAGCGTGTATAATTTCGGAAGAGTTCTCGAGCTATTGCTGGCGAAGCGATTAGCGAGCGATTCGAAGACATCGGAGTTCGATTAGAAGGACGCCGGTTCGATTTCTTTTCTGGTTCGCTATAAGAGAGAGGAGGTTCGGGCACCGATAAAAGAAATCCGTTTCGAAACTTTGTTTTCCACGGAGCTCCGTGGACGACGTTGCTGGATGGAGACGTTTAATTTGTGAACAGGTCCCCTATCGGCCCGTTAACTCGCCTTATAAATTAGCTACAAGACCACGCGGCCAGATAAAGCGGTATACGCGTGCTCTCCGTCTCGGATCGCCCTTTCTTCGACCAGGTAAATGTACACGAAATTAAGATATCCGCCGGCCCGAGAGGCCCCGCTAGACTAAATCGTTCCCATCTATATAAGAGCTCGATCTCGAAGAGCTCGCCGGCGATTTTATACGCGGTCGCCTTTGCGGAGCGTCTCGCCGATTACGCGGCGAAGCCCGTGGATTTGCTAGTTCGCGATCGAAGATAAGGCGCGGTCATCCTTTGGGACAACAGAATTTAATTCGATACGAAAACAATTTTGAATCCGCAAGAGGAAGATACTACCCGGCTTCTTCCCTATCATGCTCCGGAGACGTTCGAATCGCGAACCGTGAGCGGACGAAGCATCGGCGTTCGCGCAAAGTGGACGAGGGTCGAGGTGATCTTTCCGCGACGCTCGCAGGAGGAGTCCCCGTGGGATCCTCCTTTTGATCCCGCGGGACGTCCCGCCGAATCGAATATTTACGGGCGGCTTATCGCCGTAGTCGCTTGTCTACGAGCGCGGTTATTGCGGAATGGTGTTGCACGGGAGCGGTCGAGTGGCCTTTCGGAATCAGAAAATCGCGTAAGCGACGACCGGTTCTCGGTTTTTTCCGGGCCGGAGCCGCGGGTAATTCGTGTCGACGGGGCCCGTAACTCCGCCGGCTAAGAAGATAACGCTCCGCGTAAATCAGTAGATGAAACGGAGTTACGAGTCACCGTCGGTTTTTGATAGCGACGCGCGAATAACACACATAATAGTTTCTCGGGATCTACAAACCCGGAGCCGCGGCGAACGGGGAACCGTGAAATCCCGATTTCTCTTTTCGCCGGATGGCCGTGCCTCGACTCTCGCGCGTCCTTTTATCGAATCACGGGGATAATTGCCGTGAAACAACGGTCGAAAGTGTGCCGTGTAAATCGATCCTTTCGCACTCGGAACGGAACGATCGTCCTTTTATTTCTCGATGGTTTCTTTGGACCTGGAGGTACGGGGATGGAGCGAGAGAGGAGAGAGAGAGAGAGAGAGAGAGAGGACCGCGGTCCTAAAACGCTCTATCTTCGGGAGGAACGGACACGATTAGTATGGCGGCGGCGGCGGCGGCGGCCGGCTTATCTTAACAGGGAACGGGTATTCGCCCGGTATCCGGCCCCCTCCTCCTCCTTCTCCTCCTCCTCCTCCTCCTCCTCCTCCTCCTCTTCCCCCGGCTCCCCCCGTCGCCCCTTGATCTCTCCTAATCATGGCTCTATTTAGATCCACGCACGGCCAAAACGACTCCTTTAAGAGGATATCCGTGTTTAACTCGACCGCGCTCGCTTTACGACTCTTTAATCGTCCGAAATTTGTTGCCGGCCACTAAAAACGTCTTCCTGTGTCACCGGTCACGTCGGGACTTCCTTCGTACACCATCGTTTTACATCTTCGACCGAGAGGTGTTTCACAGTTAATCGATTCTATTTGTTCTCTGTGTTTTAAACGTTTTCGCGTATCCGTTAACGTCGATGACCAAAACAGGTCGCAAGAAGCTAGGGTTTGGATCCTATGTCATGCAATTGGTGCCGACAACTTTTATTTCATGCAACGATCGACACTCTACTTATTTATCTGTCCTTCGCCCTTAAACGAGTACGAGCCGTTTAATAATTGCCACGTTGGAATACAAGATTCCATCGGAGTCAACAAATTAAAAAGACAGAGAGGTAGAGAGTAATAGAGAGAGGGAGATCGCGCAGCCGCGTCCATTATTGGCAAACACCCATGGAAAGTTCGTTTATCGGGCGAATCCAATTACGAGGCGGCGTCCCTGCATTCTAAAACGCCGGCAATGAAATTTTGTCAATTTTCATCGGGCGATCGCCCCCTATAAAATTAATGACGGCCGCGTCGCGGCCGCGCAACGGGTTTCCGATGGCTGTTTCACCCTCGTTGGCTCGCGGCCTGATTGCCCCGTGATTTGCTTCGATCCGATCATCGGTACCCCACCACTTCCGAGCCCATTCAACGACTGATCACGATCGTTTCGCAGTTACCCGTTCCCAATAAAAATCCTCCTCTTCTTGACTATCGATTCCACTGAAATTGCCGCGCCGCCAACGCCATCGCTTTGCGCTCTCCCATCGCATAATCAGCTTCCATCGTTAACGGGGACAACTCGCCGCGTCGCATCACCGGCTCTCGACAATCATTCTAGTCCCTGGTCCGATCTCTTATTATCATCGCGGCCTTTCAAAAATATTCTGGAACATTCGGAGGTGTTTCCCATTGCGTAACAATCGAATGACCATTGAATACAATTTCCTGACGCTTATTCCACGCGAAACTGGTTTCATTGCTTCTTTCGGTTTATTCTTCTTACCCTGAATTTCTTCTACCTATTGTTTGCCATAAATGCATCGAATTCGAGTCCGTTTGAAATCCTCCTGTAAAAAGAAGGAATTCGCCGAAGAGAAAATTCTAAGAAATACGATTCTCGTTCTCCATCGACTGGCAGGATTAAAAGAGTTAGAACCGATTTCGACGCAATCCTCGGCGAAATGGCCGAAGCGATTCCTTTGGCCCGTTGATGCGTCTTTATCGACGGGGTTTCAATTTCCTGCAGGTAGATTAAATCTTCCAAGAGGCATCCGCGTGTCCATTAGCGTCGAAGGATACCTCGAAAATTGCCTCTCGGCGATCGCGCGAGCGCGCTCCCTCGGCGTTATCTGCGTGAAAAATTAATGCCGGCGTTGATCCCGGAGATATCGCACGATCCAACCCTTAACCACAGCCACCGATTGCCCTATCATTTCGATCGTGGGGTGGGAAAGCCTGTTCCGCGGCTCGCAGTCGTTCCGCAAAGTCGTAATTGCGCCGATTGCGCGGCGGCCGGCCGTCATTAGCCACCGAAGGGCGAGCCCAACTTCTTAGGGGAGTCGGGGGGCAGGAAACCGTGGAAATCGGACGTGACGCCGGGAGAGGAGCCCAACCAAAATATCGAAACTGTCTCGACCAACGTCCCATGCTTTTATCCGTTGCGAATTTCATTTTTCGTGGTGGTCTCACCCCGGGAACAAATTTTTTCACGTTTCTAAACGAGCTTGAATATATGTATAAATTTTAATATGTCAAATCCTGGTGTATACGAATAAATAATTGCGAACCAATTGAAATCATTGTAAACCAACAAAATCTGTAACCTGGTGAACCCTACAAAGTTCGAATAAACATAGAAAAAATTAAGAAGTGAGAAGGACGTAGGTGTAGAGAGTGTACTCAGCCAGCCCAGACAGCCAGCCCAGACAGCCAGCCCAGACAGCCAGCCCAGCTAGCCAGCCAGCCAGCCCAGTCAGCCAGCCCATCCATCCATCCATCCATCCATCCATCCATCCATCCATCCATCCATCCATCCGTCCATCCGCCCATCCGTCCATCCATCCATCCGTCCATCCGTCCGTCCGTCCGTCCGTCCGTCCGTCCGTCCGTCCGTCCGTCCGTCCGTCCGTCCGTCCATCCGTCCATCCGTCCATCCGTCCATCCGTCCATCCGTCCATCCGTCCGTCCGTCCGTCCGTCC
>NC_135779.1:414742-502169 GCF_028453695.1 Augochlora pura
CGAGCTATGGGGCCATGGGACCGAGCGAGCTATGGGGCCAAGGGACCGAGCGAGCTCTGGGACCAAGGGACCGAGTGGACCGAACGGTACGATTGGACGAACGATTGGACGTACGAACGAACGATTGGTCGAACGATTGGACGAACGAACGAACGATTGGACGAACGAAAGAACGATTGGGCGAACGATTGGACGAACGAAAGAACGATTGGGCGGACGATTGGACGAACGAATGTACGATTAGACGAACGATTGGACGAACGATTGGACGAACGAACGAACGATGGAACGATGGAACGTTGGCACGATGGATCGATGGAACGAACGATGGAACGATGGAACGATGGAACGATGGAACGATGGAACGATGGAACGGTGGGACTATGGGACTATGGGAACTATGGGACTATGGGACTATGGGACTATGGGTCTATGGGTCTATGGGTCTATGGGTCTATGGGTCTATGGGTCTATGGGTCTATGGGTCTATTCAAAATGTCAATGAATTGTTAATCTATTTGTCGCAGCTGGTGCAAAGAATCTTCGTTTAGAATAAAAATTTTCGATTTGGTAATGGGAGGGTCGTGATTTGGTTTGTATAGAACGGGGATAGCGTTCTCAGAGGAGTCGTCCGTGGCATTAAAATTAATAAGATTTCGGGCGTGCGTTATCGCCGTTATTACCGGGGCAGGTGGTGCATGGTGTGCAGTGCGGTGTACCGTAGCGTTCTCGTAGTTACGGTGGTTTGATTTCGCGTGACTGGCCGATATTGAACTGGACACCGGTACAAATACGACGCGGACGCCAGCCGGCGCGGCGCGGCGCGACGCGGCTCTGCGGCGGTTTCTATGCATAGTCTAGAGCCGAGATTGTCTGGATATCCGAATACTAATTCGATTCGATGCTCGCCGATCGGTCGCCCGGAGATTGCTCGACGGATATTGGAACCGGCGATCGCGCTGGAAACACGAACCGGGAACCGCGAGACGGAGTTTCGACACCTTCGCCCCGCGCCACCGCCACTGCCCCTCTTTCCCCGTGTTCGGTCTTTTCGTTTCCAGCTTATTTGTGTCGTCCCGCAGGAATTACCGTTCCCAGCCGGGCCGCACGCGAAATGTCAAGGACTATGTCGAGGAGGTAAGGACGCCGCGCGATCGCCTGACCCGCCGTCCGAATTACATCTGGACAGCGAAAACGGCAAGTCGTTTTCTGATAGCATCTTTATTGTGCGCGGCCGGTTCGTGATCGCGGACCTGGACGGTTGCTTCGACCGTTGGGCGATCTATAACGTCAACCGTTACTTTCGATTTTCCACAGATTTTCCGTTCGTGTCTCTACCAAAGCGCGACACGGAAATAATCGTGGTTGACGCTCGACTAATGGAACAATTGCCCGAATCAAAATTGACTTGCGTAGAAGATATTTTGCGGCGCCTTGGAGGATTTTAAGAGACGAGCTTTCGACCCCTTCCAACCCGTTCGATCAGCCGTCGATTTCAGCGTGGTCGAAATTGCCAAAGATAGTACCCGGAGCGCGCAGAATCGACCCACGAGTTTCCGGAGGACCGGTCTGCCGACTTATTTCCAGAACGAGCCGGGGGCGAGGGGGGCCAGCGAACGAATTTGCTCGCCGAAATCCATCGGGAATGGAAATTCCGCGCGGTCGTTGATTCGACGCGGCGATAGCTGGGATTTGCATAGTCGAACGGGTGGTTGCACCCCTGTCTGCCCACGGATATTCGCGTCGTAATCGAACGCGCCGCCAAAGCGACATTGATCCTCGGACCTTCCGCGTTCTTCGGGACGATTTCTTTTAGAAAGGCGCGCGCGAGCTGGAAGAAAGCCAAGGTGAACGAGACGATGATCGCGGTGAAAATCACCGGATCGCTACTCCCCCGGCTAATCTACTGTCCTCCGCGCGTAATTCGTTTCCTCGAAACGCGGCCTTTGATACCAGTCTCCGACGGTGCCGTATTAATTGCGCAACACCCGTGTGTCCGATCACTGGAGAACACTGGATAGTCGTAACTCTTTGCGCTGAGAATTTCTCCCTGGGAAATGGCACGCACCGATCGCATATTCCTAAAAATGCGTCGAGAGATCCGCGTTTTCCAAAGACGATTGTCTCCGGAACGGGGCGACACGGTGGCTTGGGCTGCCTCAAAGTTTCCGCGGACCCCGTCAGACATGTTATTAAACAAAGTCCGCGCGGAAAGGCGGCGAACGGAGCGCCGAAAAATGTGTTCCCCGGAGCGCTCGTCGGCTCCGCGGAAATTGAGAAAGCCATTAACGGGTCGTGCCCGAGAGCCGGCTGCGGCGCGAACTTTTCGCGTAGCGAATAATAGTTTCGACAGCGGCAAAGTCGGCGAGGAAGCCGCGGCAATCACGGGAGGAGGCCCGGGACGCTGCCGCATACAAAACAGCGCGGGAGGCGGCCGCGAAAAAGCCGAATTGGCTGTCGCGGAAGGCGCGGCCCGCTTTGAATCATAATTTCCCGTCTGAAGCTTCGACGGCATTAAAATCGCGACTAGGAACAATCAGCGTGCTTCGCTGGGTTCGCAGGAGCCCCGAGCGGTTGCTATCGGAGTCGCTTTGAGAGCGCGGCTCCGCTCCGCGCGATGAATTTCAACTACGGCCGCCTCGCCTCGCCTCGCCTCGCCTCGCATCCGTGGCCCGCGTCGCGTTAAATTGCACGAGATTCCGAGCCGAAACCGGCGTCGGGGTTAAAAATGTCGCCGCGACGACTGCGAATACAGGCAAAAGTTAGTCAAAATCGGAGCTTCTTGAGCTCGTCCGACTTTTTTCCTTGACGCAAATCGGCTGCTTCGAAGTCAGAGTACTCGATGATAGTTCAGTGGATTAAACCACGATTTCCTTTCAGCTGGAAGCCTGACGGCAGTTTCGTGGAACTCTTTTTGCAGACGAATTAGTTGCAGGCCGCGACAAAAGAGCGAGACTCGACATCGGCGGATCGTCGTTTGCGGTCTAGCGACCGTCTCTCTCTCTCTCTCTCTCTCTCACTCTCTCGAGGGTGTCTGCAAATTCGCGAAACCAGAGAAGCCGTTCGGCTACGAAAAGGGAGGCGAGAGTGGCCGAGAAAGCATCTGTTTAGCCGAGCAACGGTTTCGCCAGAAATCCAGCGACGGCAATTTGAGGAGCAAAATCGTGAAACCGCGAGAGTCGGGTAAGTCGCGCGAGCACGCGCACACAACGGCACCGGATCGGGTCGGGCCGGGCCGGGCCGAGCCGGGGAATCGCGCGCGGTCCACTTTTCCATATGTTGCCGGGCCCGTGGGATAATGCGCATCGCTGGCATTATGCGTCGCGCGGTGTTAGCACGCGCGTGCACTCTCCGCGCGCCGCAAGATTCCGTGATCTCGGCGGCCAGCTGGCGCCCAGGCCTGACGGAAAGCATGTGTATACTATGTAGGCCCGGGGCGTCACTTATCGTTCTTTCGGATTTCCTCCCGACCACGGAGGTCGCAAAACGAACACGGAAAAGCACCGCGAAAATAAGAGGAAGAGGATGGCCCGAACACGAAGCGGAGGATCGGCGGGACTTCCGAGACACATGACGGCCGAACCGCAACACGAGATTCTGGGCGCAACTGTTTCTCCGGGGTGCACGCGATCAGCTTTCCCTTTCAGAGCCATTCAAAGGGTTCCATCGTCTCTCGAATGCTCAATCTTGGCCGCGGCGAACAATTCTTTCTTGCGAAACCCTTCTCCCTTCGCGCATCACGGCTCCAGAGACCGTTTAATTTGACCTGCGATCTTTCTCGCTTTCCGCAAAGTGCCGCTTTCGGTCACTATTGTGCACAGGCCTGAGCAAAGGCTGTCTTTTGGAGAGAAACAAATTGAAAATTAAAAGCAATAACGCTACACAGATTGTGCATATTTCTCCCGCTTTGCGTACAAATCGGCCGAAATCGCAACTCCGTTTTGCAAGAGAAAAATTCAACTTGTACTTTGAAACATCCTTTGAACGATCCAAAAGGTCCCAAGCATTTTCATCGACTCGTTCGTCCAAGAAAAATTCCCGAAGACGGTCCAGTCCGGTCCAGAACGCGGCTGCTCCGAAGCGTTTAAGGATTCGTGTCTCCTCGAGCAGACGACGCGGAGATCGACCGAGAGATCGAGACGCGGGTCGAGAGATCGGTAATTTCGCGGTGAATATCGTGCCGCGCCCTTCGCTAAAGCGTCACGCGAATCCATGGTGCAAATTGCTCGGCCCGGGCCGGACCGGGCCGGGCCATTCTTCTCGAAAGCAAATAGTTTCACACTCGACGGCCATCTCGGACTCTGTTGACTGAAATTTCACGGTCACGCAGATCTAGACGAGGGCCTGCCCGGAAGGCATCGATGAAAGACTATTGCGATAATTGTCCGCTCTTGTTAGTTTTCTGCGGACTGTATCTGTCGTCCGACACGCCACCGCGTTCCCCGTTCTCTCGGTCGCTGGTCGCTGGTCGCTGCCAATTCACGCAGATCTAGCCCGGCCGAAGCTGCGCTTTCTTCCACTAATGAGTCGATTATGCGGACACGCGAGACTATGGACCACAGACGCCGGCTAACGAATATCAGTTGCGGTTAATAATTCCGAAAGACGCTGTTCCTGGAACCCCCAAATTTCGGTTCGTGGCTAGGCCCGGCTTGCCATCGACACCCTTTTCTTGAAAATCTTCTCAGAAAATATAGTTGGGCAAAAGATCCTAGGCTTCGGTCTACCTGCTGCACTTTTGCGCGTCGCATGAAGCTGGCTGAGGTTGAAAGTTTCGAGTATTACGATTCTAAACGTTGCACTCTTATTATTCAACATTCGAGCAACGTAGAGAAATCTCTGGCCGCAGAAATAACGATTTCCTCGGGAGTTCCAGAAGAGACCACGCCACTCGTCGCGCCGAGCAAAGAAATTGAAATTGTATTCCGGATTTGAGAACGAAGCCGGACGATTGGTCGGTCCGCCCGTGGCCGAGGCTATATTTCCGGAGTTTCGATTCGGTCCCAGGCGACGCGACACCTGCTGGGTTCGCAAGTCGGTCCTTCGATGATCCTTTTGAAGCCGAGATCCCGCGCGGTCCAGCGGCGCGCGTCGTCGTTGACGCGACGCGTGTGCGGCCCCCCGCCCCCCGCCCCGCCCCCGGCCTTCTCCCCGCCGCGCCAGCAAACGAGAATAAAATATACATGAATCCCCTTCTTTTTTTGCCCGAAATATTCAAATCTCCTGTCCTCAGATCAAATAACTGGCGGGGTATCGGGTCGCCGGCGTTGGCCCCGAGGTGGTCTCAGGCCATGAATATCATGACTGACCAAACTCGGTTCCCATACTAGTCACGTTCTGACGATTCCCGTAAGGTGTGGTCCGCAGAGTCGGTTTCCGGAGATCAGGCTATCGGGTTTCGCATCTCGCGATCGCGATCGCGGATCGCGGATCGACAAGCCTAGGCCGCCGCCGGGTAACGTGCTGCCCGTTTGGGAGCACCGATCGCGACGTGATACATTCGAAACAGCCGCGGGACCGTCGCCGCAATTAATCGCAATTAACGAGACGAAATTAAACAGATTCTCTTGGTCAAAATTAATTCCTACCATTTTCAGAGATCGGAAGAGATCGCATGATTCTCTAGCGAAAAAGTTGCTGCGAGTCGTACAATGAATCTACTTTCCAAGAAAAATTGTTTTTTAAGAAAATGGTCCATTGGATGTTTCGGAAAAAATTCTTAAGCATCGCTTACATTTCAGACTGTTAACTAGTCGACGGAATCGCGTGCTCGATGATTTGCACGGGGCATAATTATTGTCAGGACTGGAATAATTATTTCTGAGAAATTACCTACTTTTCCATCGGAGGACCGTGTGCGCCAGGGGAAGGGCCGCGGTTCGCGGAACGCCGCTAATTCGATGGGGGGAGTGAGAGCCCGAGCCTCCAGGAAACAACGAGAGGAAACATCGAGCAACTAAATCGCACGGTTGCCCGCTCGTTTATTGCAACCCCCCGGAGAAGATCGGCGTAATTCCGCAAGAATAAACTGGCAATAACTGTCGAATTCGTGGCTCCGCGTAAAGTTTCTCGGAGTTAATGCGGGGTGACCTTTCCTACCTTCGATTACGCGAATGAAAACTGCGGGGCGGACCGTTTCCGGCCACTCGATCCGTCGCGCATATTAAATATTATAGCCAGCAGAACCAACCAATCACCTTAAAACCCGTGCCACAACTTCCAACTCGGTCTCGTAAGTCAACAGAATGCCCTCGCTGTTCCGTTTCATAGCGACGCGAATAAGAACGCGCGCTACAAAACACACGGTCCAGCGGTACCTTTCGAATCGTTACATTGCAACGAGATCGAGCAGATTTCGCGCAAAAGGGAAAAACACATTCGAACAATTTCAAAATACCACTGCTCCATCTTCAAACGGTTCAAATTATTAACGGCTTCCGTATCTTGCTGTTAGTAAAAAAATATTTTTAGTCGCGCACAAAAAGATCCACCGACTAGTTGCAACGACTGTCAAGGTTCTTTCCAAGTAATAAATTATGTTTAAGATGCGAGCTTGGAATTATTTTTAATAATTTGGAAGCAGAATAAGGAGAAAGACTCCGATGCGTCGTCCACTGCCATAAATATTGATCCAACGTTTTTGTATTATTTTTGGGATGGCGTGCGAAGAGAATTATTATGATTATTGTATTAAGGTTTGTCCGGTCGATGGCTGCGAAACTCGGACAGGAAATCACTTCTGGCCCTCGGCGGGGCAGGCCTGAGGGCGGGCAGGCCTAAGGGCGGGCAGGCAGGCATTCGGTGCGAGAACAACGCGATCGAATAGACCTCGTTTGCCACGTGTTGTTCGACTTCCGGCGTAACGGGGCTGTCCGTCGAGGCGGACTGACGTTGATTGTCGACACAAAGCGTCGCGGTTACTTATTTTACTAATGGGCCCCGCTGCGAACGCCAGCGCCGACGCCTTTGAATTCACTCCCGCTCGTTTATCGCGGACGATTCATTTGAAATTCATTTTTCCAAGCGTCCCCCGATTACCGGCAGGTTGCGTCGTCGATTTTTCAAGCCGACCAGTCCGCGATCGCGAAACGCCTTTCATCGGTATCGTTCTGTCCGCGCGCGAAATGATGGATTTCTCCGGCCGACGACAGATAACTCGTTGGCGGAAGTCCTCCGGCGGCCATTATCGGCGCAAACGATTACTCAAGAGCCGAACGCGTTTACGCGACCGTCGCATGCTAATCCCCGATAAACTGGCGAAAACAATCGTTAAAAAAATATCTCGCTGAACGACGTGCCATTCATTTGTCTCGCAACTGCGTCGCACCGCGCCGACACGATGCGACTAAATTCGTCTCGTTTCCATTTATCGTTAACGTAATCAGCCGGTTGGTTGATGGTCTTTGGGAAATCTCTGACAGCTGATCGCCTCGACTGTTCGAGGAACTTTTCAACTGAAACTTCGACGGCCAGCCAAAACGCTGGGAGGACTTTTCAGCGAAATCAACGGAAGAAGAAACTATGGCGAAAACGGTATCTTTTCTTCTACCATTTGCAATTATTTATTCTTTCAGCCCCTAAGAACGGTATCAACGGATTAATTAGCCCTGCTTTGGAAGAGTATTTTCTTCCAAAGCGCGCTTTTTGCGCGCAAAATGGCAAGCAAGTTATCTTTTCCTTCGACTTCTAATAACGCGCAGTCTTCGGGAAAAAGAACGTGGCGTTTTCGCCAGACAGTTTCGGCATTTTGGAAGCCGTCCCAGACGATCCTCGGGGGACCGGCATCAGAGGGACTGCCATTTTTCGAGGCCTCGGACAGCTCCGGTTGTAACTCATCGGTCTCCCTGTCCCTGGTATTCGGTCCGTTATTCACGTCGCGACGAATAATCGGAATCAATCCTGGCCGTTCCTCTAAATGGACGTCGACGTCGAACCGCGACGGCCCCGTCGGCCCCGTCGGCCCCGCCGGCCGAGCCCGCGCCACCCCCGCGACAACGACGTCTAGGGGATGCTTTTACGAGGATTTTTCATTTTCTGTCTGAGCCGGCGTCCTGCCCCGCCGAGGCGGCGGTTTTACAGGGTTTTTAAAATGAACGGCCACCCCGTCGCGCGCGTCTGGGTGCCTCGACGAAGTTCCTCTTCGCGTCGTCGTGCTCGCTTTTGACGGCCAAAAGCGACGCGTCTCGTCGTAAACCGGCCAGCAGTTAACACTCGGCGGTCTGCTACTTGGCTGTCCGCGGCCAACCCTTTCCTCGCCGGCGCGTCTCTGAGGCTCGGTCTCGTCCCTAACGCGTAAAACGCTTCCTCTGTCGGCGGATTGGCAGGACCGGATTGGTAAACCGTCTCGCGGGACAAAAGGGCCGGCTCTATGAGCGCGGCTAGCGCGGGGCCGAGGCGGGCTCGGAATTCTATGTCAGACCCCGGAGCCTCTCGTCCGCCGCGAAATTGGTGCTATCAACGAGAGCCGGCCAACTCGCCTCTTCCTTTTGGAATTACGTTCCTTTCGTAATTACGCCGCGAGACCTCCGGCCGCGGACAAACCCGCGAGCTCTTGTCCGCGGACAGTTTAATGATAGAGGCGCGATGCCGGACACACTCCGGTGTTCTGGCGCGGATTTTTCGAAACGTCCCGATCATTTTCTTCGGCGCCAGCTTCTTCTCGAGCATTACCGTCCGCTCCTCGAGCGGCCACGAACCGTGGAATTTTGTTAGAGGGTCCGTCTCGAAACGAGCGATGTGGATTTCGATGCATTCACTGGAGACCGGCGCTGTCGGTCTACGAATTCTTATTTATTCTAATTTTCTGCCGAATCTTTTCCACACTTTTTGCCGAATTTACCCGCAATTATTAACACTTGGTTCCTTCTGACAGTATTATCAGATATTTCAATCCAACGACAAAATGAAATCTATTTAAACCTCTCGCCATTTTGATCGTATAGAGTATAATTGCGTTGCGGCATCGACTCAACGACTTTCGAATAAAAAACATGGATCGGTATTTAAAAAATGTTGCCGTAGTCGCAAGAAACCGCAAAGTCCGATTGCCGCGTTAAAACGCGTCGGTTTCCTAATGAAATCATGGTAGATACATACTGGAGACCGTGATGTAAATCGCGGATGCCTCGAGGCGAACTCGATCCGCGCACGAATCGGTGCGGAATAGGAAATGATCGAGTTTACCTTGGAACGCGGAAGAGAGTCACCTGGACGTACCAGAGATTTTCTCGCGGGTCTGCAACTCGATTCTTCCTCGGTCGGTTGGCCGAATCGCGAGCCACTCTTTCGTACCTAGAAATCACGTACGCGGCTGTCCGTTACTAAAACTGTTATTCCATCCGCGTTCTCTTATTACCGATCGAGACATTTGTTTATTCGTCGGAGAAACAATGCAATTCTTCAAAAAATTGCTCCCTCGTAACCGGACGCTGGCGTTACATATCTTTGCGGCGGAGCGCGAACCGGCTCCTACCAAAACGATACTACACGCTGCAGTCTGGATCTCTTAATCGTTGATTAATAAAATTCAAGGCTAATTTAAGTAACTTTGAATTTAAAATTGTCACGCAATGCAATAGCGAATAGCAGAGATGAAGAGTAGAAGGCTCGATTAAATTCGATTGAAAAGGTAGGAAAGGTTTTCGAGGGTTCGATCGAGTCGTTTCCTGGAAGAAGAAACCGAGTTTCGCGGCGTCCGCGAGTTTCGCTGTGGACCGGCGACGATTTAAATGATATTCTCGGCAAATGGGATCGGCGTTCCATCGGCTCGCAGCATTTTCCGGCAAACATGATGGCAAAACGGCGAGCGCATGGGCGACGAAACGCGCAACGCGTAGCCACGTGTCGTCACGTGTCGTTGAGTACGGTCAAACCCCGATTTACTACGGGCCGTCCACGTGTCCAAATGAGCAACACTTTGAATAATACCGACGTTGGACGGCGCGGCGCGGCGCGGCGCGGCAACGCGACCAGGGTCCCCACGGGACGCGGTGTCTCTATATTCTGTAATGCATAAATCAAGGACCGGCAAATGGCGTTCCTCGATCGTGTATTACCGTAACACCTCGCGCCGGCTCCCTGTCGAATATTGGATACGGGGTAGAATAGAGGGCAGCCAGCGATCGCGGATCACGTTGCCATCGGCAACCCACCCCCTCATTAAATTGGAAAGTACAGTCCGATACGTCGTCATTTGGAACGGGTCGGTTTGCCGCGAATCCAAAATCTGCGTCTCTGTCTTTCCGATCAGAAAAATCGGATTCCGTCTTTCGAACGAACTTACAAATTCCATGTAATTTTATTGAACAGATTCTTCGAGAAAAAATCCGAAACTTCACCTTATTTTCTATGGAGCAATTTATGGAATTGCCTGTCTTTTATTTACTAAAATTACTAAGACGAAAATAATCTCAGCGTCGTTCATTGCTCGCAATCGGTCGAATTTTATTTTGTACTAAACTGCGCAATCTACCAACGATAATTAGCATCTATAGTTTGGAGACCGTCTCGCGAGTTGCTAGATCGTTTGGATGGATAAAATCTAGAAATTGGTTCGGGTAGGGAGGGCGGCGGACGTCGATGGCGAAAACAATTAGAATCGGCAGGGTCGCCGATAAGAGTTACGTGCACGTCGAATCCTTCGTGACAAGTCGCGGCCATTTTTCAGCGGTTGACTCCGCTTTGACACCACGCCACTCGTCGACCCTTCTCTGCCGTGTAACCCGCGTTACATGAGGGATGAGGAGCGGCAGGGGTTCACGTAACGACCACCCCGACCGATACGCCGCGAAAACCAGCCCCCGAAGCGGGACGAGAAACGACGGAAACAGAGCGAGCGAGCGAGCAAGCGAGCTAAAGCAACAGAGACAGAGGGAGAGAGAGAGAGAGAGAGAGAGAGAGAGAGGAGAAGACGCGTCGCGCGCGATACGATAGCTCGTCGTATGAATACGTATATAGCCCGACAAGGGGTGGCGGGGTCGGAGAGATTGGGGGGTTACAATTTCCCATGGATAATGGCACTTTGATTACCCCGTGACGCCGTGCGTCCTGTCAAGTGGCACGCCACCACATAAATGCCCGCCGTGGAAAAAGGAGCCAACTTCGAGCCCGAGAGAGAACACAAGAAACACAAGAGAAAAGAGAGAGAGAGAGAGAGAGAGAGGGAGAGAGGGACAGAGGGAAGGAGTGCGGGGAAGGGGGCAGTTTCTAAACAGGGTGCTCTCTCGAAGTAATAGAGCATCGAGGCGCGCCCGGATAGAACGAAAGCGGAGTGGCCGGCCGAGGAATAAAAAAAATTAACTGTCGACGCATTAGCATAGGCGTATTGCATCGCGATCATTAGGCGCATGCGACCGCGGCGTTTATTTGCGTACGATCGCTTCCTTCCACGCGTGCTGGAAGAACCCCTTCCCATGCAATTTCGAGGAACTCGCGTAACCTAAACGCGCGATTTTCCGCGGAACGATAAAGATCCTCCGACTCGATAAAACCACCTTTCTTCTTCCTCTATCATCTCTCTCCCTCTCTCTCTGTCTATGGGTTGCTCGATTCCATTGGCGAAGCCGACACTTCGAAACCACCCCGTATAAACCGCCGTACATAGTTGCCCCGTACTCGACCGTTAAACACACTATCGAGAAAGATTTTCATTCCGAGGGATCTCGAGTGGCTCGCTCTCGCTCGACGGCTCTCCAACATGCAACTGGTTGCGAACGATCCAGAGTTCTCGAGAGAGGCTCCATTGTCCGAGCGGGGGGACTAACAGTCACCGATCGAGCAGCGAAAACCACAATGAGCGTCTGCTCCGATCCGGGGTGCCCGTACCCCAATGCGCTTATGAGAACGCGGCCGCGTCAAATTCGATTAACCGAGCGGCAGGTATCGAGCGCTGAAAACAGGATCACCTTCGTGATTTTTTCTTCGAGAAACTGTAGCGCGACTCTTCTTCGCATTCTCAGGGCAAATGGACGCGTTCCATGTTGATTTTATCATTTATTAACGCAGAAGAAAATGGGGAAGTTTGGAACAAGACTGGACACCGAGTTGCGAAACGATATTGAACAACGCGAACGTGTACAACGAAAGAAATGATATTAAAAAGAGATTGCATTCAGTTGATATTAACAGCCCGCTAAAACTGCAAGAGGAATTTCCGCGACGGAATTTTTCGAGTTCGGTTTCCTGTCAGCGCGAACCAATCCGGCTACCCCTAAGCTAACCCGTCGCCTCGATTAGGTGTCACCGGCGAGAATCGAGTGGCTGCGCGACGACGCTTCATTGGCTCGCTTTTAACCCCTTGATATTTAACCCCGTAATTAGCACGGCGTCAGCCGACTCCTGGAAATCCCCCAGCGTCCACGGCTCGGCGTTCCGCCACGATTTCGTGTTTTACTCGTGTGCGCCGGAGGATATCTGACCGGGGGGAGGGTGGGAGGTCGTGGCAGAGCGGCAGAGACATACATTATAGAGAGAGAGAGAGAGAGAGAGAAGCAACCCCTCCGCTGGGGGTTTCCGCAGTACCGTGATTTTCTGATTAGCAGCGGGTCGACTGGCTGCGGTTAACCGTTGTTAGGTTGCCGCTCGATTGGTATGCATGGGCTGGGATTCGTGCCCATGGTACAGCCCCTGAACCCCAACCAACCTTCTCTATCTCCTACGCCCTATGCCATGGACGCCGCAGATCGAGGATCCTGCCTCGTTCCTCGTTCCTCGTTCCTCGACCATACTCTGCCAGTTTTTACGGTCCGGCCGCTGGACTTTGACCACGTTATTTTCTTCCGACACCCGGATCGGGATTATCTGCTGATCGGGTTAAACTGCCGGCGAAATTAACCCGCCACTGGTCGGCTGATTTCAAATCTCACCTCCCTGGCACAAAATACTTCTGCAGCTTCGCCCAAATAAGCGACAAGTTACTCCGAATGAAAATAATTTCGCTACGAATTGACTAATGTACTAAAATAGAGAAGTTTTCTTTAGAGTAAATTTCGCTTCAGAACCCAGACCTCTCACCCAACCTATAATATTTCCAATCTACAATGATTGTTCCCAATGTTCGCCATACGGAATCGAACATAATTATACATACAGCACTTAAAGACAAACACAAATTTTATACAAACTGACAAGCAGAATTGAGTAACGTAATAGCGAACTTTAACGTAGCGTCAGTTTCGCCTGCAAAAAATCGTTGGATCGATCCAAGGAACCATCACCCCTCCCGTCTCAAGAATCGCCAATGAACTCCCGAAAGTCGCATTCGTATTTTATTGGTCTAAGGCTGGCGTGGTCAGCCAGCCGGAAATTATTCATTAACGAGGACTGTATTCCCTGTCACCTCCCGTCGAATCGATTTCTATAGAATTCGCGACGGCGGCTCGGTCATTAATGGTCTGAGAAACTGTTCGGCCTTCCTCTTCAGTGTCGAGCTGCCAGCCGAAACAATTCGATCGAGCCGTATTTGCGCTACACTTGCGCGTTCGAGCTTTCCAGAGCGGCTAGTGGCCCTCGTTTCCGTTTCGGTTGCGACCGGCGTCCACCTTCGGGACCCCGTTCTCCTCCCCTCTCTCTCTCTCTCTCTCTTTCCCTATGTATCGTGCGTTTCTCTTCCCGACTTGCCGAGAAACACAATAACGCGTCCAGTGTTTCGGAAGTCGAGTCCTTTAAAATTTTCTTGGCGAGCGCACCCTTTCTTCGGGGTTTGGCTGCGAAGTGAGCGCACGAAACGAGGCGGCTCCCACGAAGCGGCCAGAAAATCGACACTCGCGCATCGGCTACGTTTCGAGGGCGCGATCCCCCTCGACTCGACGAGAGGAGCAAGGCTTTCGAGAACCTCGAGTGCCACCTTCGAGTGCCTCCTTCACGGTGTAATACGTCCCGAGGGTAATAGATTTCCGGGGAGGGAACGGTCACTCGATACTTTGACTCCGAAAGTTGCTTCAACGTCGACCCGTGCAACGTCGATCGGTCGGGCATTAGACTTTTATCGGGAGACGGCCAAGATTTCCACCAAAACCGATGCCCCGTTTATTTATCCATAAATGGACTGCGGACGTTCCTGCGAAATCAAAGTTTTCGTACGCGATATCAAAGGAGCGAGTTAAAAGCGAGAAAAGCTTGAAATTGGTCCAACGTTGCTTCCAGATTTATTTATCGAACATTTTGAATTCTTTCGCATGTAAAGCGTACCTTGCCACCGTAATATAACCCGTCGATTTCGCGTCTCTGCAAAATCCCTGTCAAGGAAAGTATTCGCTTCGGCGATCAGCGAAAACTGAAGCAGAAACATCAACCGAAATTTGCCAAATTTCCGCCGCGAACGAACAAAAATCCCCGGACCGCTAATTACAGTCGCAACGGCGTCGTTTTAAATGACATATTCGAAAGCAAAAAAAAAAAAAAGAGCAGACTAATTGGACCACGAATATTATGTGCAGTTATACCAGCGAGGCGCGAATATGAAAACGCGGTGTCTCCCATAAAAATTCAGCGATAATATTAATTAATCGATGAGCCAGCTCCCCGTCGTCGGCCGGTTAATTAAAACAGCAGTTTACTCGACGCCGGGGCGGTTTTTGCTGATACCGATGGAAATTCGAGGGAGGGACGGAGCGGAGCGCGCGGGGGCCGGCCAGATAAAGAGAGACAGAGAGCCCGGGGGAAAAAAATGGGAGAGCACGGAGAAAAGTTTTCGCCAAACCGGATACAAGGAAGTTCCACCGTATTTGCGCATCCGCCGCCATAAATCTCGGACTCTTCCCGCCTTCTCGTGCCCGCCGGCCAAGTCACCGAACCTCACCGAGCCCTCACTCTGCCCGACGAATAAATTTGCGATCAAGCTTTTTCCGGAGCCCCGTCGTCGCCCTGTCTCCCCATCTCGCGATCCCATCCCGCGAGCAGATAAATCCTCGTCGATAAAATCGACTCGACGACCGCGACCGCCACCGCCACCGCCACCCTCTGCTTTATCGACCAACGATCCTAGATCTCGCCGGTAAAACAGACGCGAACGGTCTTCGATCTCTTCCGTATCGGTCGCGTTCCTCGATCGCCGCTAGACGTCGCACCGTTTCAAATTCTCTATCGTCAAATTTTTATTCCGGCTGCGCTACTTTGGAGAATCGAAACCTGCAGTTCACAAAAATATATATTGAATTATTGCAAAAGTAATTTCAGTGTTTGAAATAGGTAGGACGTGCGAACGTAGCATGCGCCGAGTGTAACAATACCTTTTCAAGGCGATACCTCTAAAAAGCTAAAGCACGCGTCACTATTTTTCTAATAACGACGACAGCCGTGTTCTAACAGTTTTCGAAGCCGCGATCGGTCAACACAATCGTAATCCGGTGATCCCCGGTGGACGAGGGGGCGAGGGGGCGAGGGGGCGAGGGCGCAACCCCATCAACGTCGTCCCAAGTATTTATGGCGTATCGATGACGTCGGGAAATCCCCGGATCGGAGCGGCCGCATAATCAGATAATTAGCGTTCGCCGTGGACAAATTGAATCGGCGTATTCGGCGCGTATTCTTTCGGCCGGCCTATTCTGCTCGGCCTTTTCTGCCGCGATAAATATTGCATGACCGTGTCCCCGTGTCCGTGGAAAATCGACGGACGTTGAACGATCAACCCCCTCGTCCGCGACGCGGCACACCCTCCGGCCGAATTTCCACGAGGAAACCATGAAGAACCGATAATCTTCCATCGATCAGCATCAGGCTGGAAGGCGCGCGGCGGTTTCTCGAAAATGGAAATCCCGGCCGGGGATAGAGGCGAAAAGAATTATCGGGCTCTGCCGCTTCTAATGGAGGTATAATGCGCATAAAGGGGCTCATCTGAAATCGATGAAAGGATACCGCCAGAGTTGGCTCAAGTAATAATCAGTCGAAAGCCGATCAAACTATTACCGGCATAGGCGCGCCTGGAAAATCGTTCCCTTTTTCAATCGAACTCCCGGCGAACTTTGCTCCCGGCGCCACCACCGAACAATGTTCACGCGACTTTCATTGCCAGTTTGGTCCCGGGAAGCTGACGCGTTCGCGCTGAAACCGAGACTCGTATCAGGCGCGAGAACAAAGGCTTCTAGAACCGATGCGTTTAATCGATTGCGTGGACGAGCAAGCTTCTTAATCGTCTTCCGCGCAACGATACGTTTTATGACGTTACGACGTTACGACACGAGAATAATTTCCTAATCGGTTTAATATTTAATATTGCTAAGTAAATCGACGAATTATTTCGCCGGTCCCGGCGATCAACGCCGATGAACAAATAAGCGCTTTGCACCGCATTTGCAGGATGCGGTCGCGTGTTTTACAGAACGTTGGTAAAAGTGGGAGAAGGTTGGCGGGCCGGATGCAGCAGTTTGTCGACTGGCTGCGCCGGGAAAAGCAAAGAGGGAGGTGTAAAAGAAGAACGCCGCTTTGATCGGCGAGACGGCGTTGATCGCGGTGTTTCAAAGACAGAGGCGGCCAAGAGACAGGGGTTAGATAAGCGCCGCAACGGGAGCCCATTAACCGTGGAACGGCTCGAAAGCAAGGAGGATATTAGAGAGGCGATCGCGACGCGATCCGGCGATTGGCTCCGATGCAATTTCGCACGGTACGCTGCCGACACGTCGGGCGAAGGTGTTAAATTCACTGGATGTACGTCGGACGAGCCCATTCTGGGGTAGCCGACAAATCCGATCGTATTTTCATCGACGCCAAATTGGCAATATCCTCGCCGGTGACGATTCCTGAATTATGCATCAGCCTCGGGGACAGTCGCTTCGAAGTTTATCCATCCCGCTCGTTTCCATCCGCAGCTTCGACCCGCTCGACTCTCTTCAACGCACGTCGCTCCGCTCCGCGCCGAGCCGAGTTTTCTGCCCTCTCGCAGCTTCCGCCCCCGCCGCCGGCCCTCTCTCTCCCCCCCCCTCGGCCCCTTTTTCTCTCTGCTCATCCTCCGGTTCGCAGTCCTCGGCCGACTCTCTCCCCTTCTCCCTTTCTTTCTCTCTTTCTCCCTCTTCCTCTATCTTCCTCTCTCTCTCTCTCTCTCTTCGTCTCTCGCTCTCTCCGTTGATCTCTCTCTCTCTCTCTCTCTCTCTCTCTTCGGGCAGCTTTCTCCTCGTTTCTCGCGCCGTTCCCCTAGCCGTCGCTCGCGCTCCCTTCCTTCGGACCCTTTCTCCAATGGAAACGTCACTTATTGGTCGAACGAAAGGGAGGAAAAGGAGAGGATACCCTCGGATCCGACCAATCACGGTGAACGGCCGTGATAATGCTCGCGATATCTCCCGCGGTACAGACACCGACAAAACCAGCAATCGCGAGCAATCGGGGGGATCGATCCGGTTAAATTCCGCGAGCAATCTTTCGGAATTCCACGGCTCCGACACTTTCCGCGTTGCTTCGAACGCGCGCGCGATTCCCTCGGAACAGCGCCGAGCGACGTCGCGGATTTCCAACGTCCAGGTTGCCGCGTCGAACCCCCCATGACATTCAATTATTATGGAAAAATTAAACGATCGAGATATTTTTACGTTCCGAATAAAAATAATTGCTCCAACTCCGCATATCGCGGACAGAGCGGACGATGGAGCGCAACCGATCGAAGAGCCTCGAACAGAGAAGAGTCCAGCTTCGTCGAGAACCGAAGCGGAGAGTGGCCGAGAAACTCCGTCGATTAGACGGAGGAGGAGGAGGAGGAGGAGGCCGAGGAGAGTAACGAAGCGTCGCGAATGGAGGAAAAAGAGAAATCCGTCGAGGATAATCGAATCGAGCGTTTGGAAACGGCCCTTAAGCCTTTACGAGAGGGGACAGACAATGGAAGGTAAAAGTAAAGCGTCGTTCTTGGAACGGAGGGCTGCTCACCCCAATAATAAAATGATAAGAACCCTCGGCCCCTCGGCCCCTCTCCCTTCTGCCTCGGCCGGCGACGTTTCCTCCGGCCGGAGTCGGCTCGTATATAAATGTCGATATTATTGTAACGAACCGCTTTTAATAGCGATTCCTTCTTCCGCGGCCGCTGTTGTGCGCGGACACGACGGCCCACGCGATTGGACGGCCGCGAGTTCGTTGAATCAACCCCGGGATTTACGACTTCCGGCGCTCGGCTCGCTAATCGAACTTAAATTCTTCCCTCGGTAATCGATTTCACGCAGCCTTCCGTTCAGACCGGTGACAACTTCATTTTCTCTGGCTCGCTGACGCACCGCGGATCGAATCAAGCCTTTTACCATACATAACTGGACCGCGAATTTTTATGCGAAATTAAAATTGTCTTCCATCGATCGCGAGAAATACAAGCCGGATAACAAGCTTCTTCTTTCTTCGACAACTTTCATAGCTGGAAAACGATACATCGCCGTTTCTAGGTTCTCTCCAATTTCCCCAGAAACGTGTAAACCTTGCAGCAATTTCGTTGAATCGTGGGATTAATCTTGTCGCATTCTGCCGGTCCCTATCGAGTTAATTCCGGGCAAATAAGCGATTTAAGCGCTGCTATTTTCGAAGGCTCTCTCGCAACGGACTTTGGTCTGCTCGTCTCGGAAAGACGGTGCCGTTTTCCTGGCGTGTACGCGCGCGTACGTGGAACAGTAATTGCGACTGATTAGCGCCGCGAAAGGGCGGCCGGGGGGGGCCAGAGACCGAACGAAACGATGCAACCGATATCTCCGACTGTGCAGATCGATTTCCTGTTTACGACCGCTGGTTGCCGTTCTCTTCCGCTTCTGGAATTCCATCCGGACACCCCGGCTGCCCAGCGATGGCTCGGAACCTGCCTAGAGTTTACACGAATCCGAAATAAAGCCGCCCAACTGTACGAACAATCGAAGGCGCAAACTTTACGTTGGACCGCGGATATCGTGCATTCCTGGCGCGAAGTCGAGCTATTATAATTTAATAATTGTAGCAGATACATTTTTATCATTTCAATGATAGAAAGACCGATTAGATACTGTACAAATTGATTTAGTCGACTGTTCAATAGCGGCGGTACAAAGAATTTCGATCGGGACAGGGACAAAATCTGCGGCTGCTGAATCTCTCGGGGTCGGTCGTGCCGCCTGATCGCTCTTCGTCGTCCAACAGGGAAAGAAGGACAACTCTTGTTCCTACGTTTCTCGCAAGGTCTGTTCGAATTTGGACTTGGACAACTCTTAGCAAATAAAAAAAAAAATAAATCGAATGTGCGTTCGTGCGTCGCTCCTCCCGAAGAGGTCCTCTCGTCGTCGTCTCGAAAATTGCTGGAACAGTGAACGCGAGCCGATTTCACGTCGAATGCGAGGAGGAACCGTAGAGTGTCCTCCTCGACACGATCATCGAATTTAGGACGAGAGCGCGACGTCGGGAAAGCGACGGAGATCGTACATAAACGATCGGTTTGTCCGACTGGCTCCCCGAGCGTCCTCAGGATCGAGAGAGACAGAGAGAGGGAGAGGGAGGGAGGGAGAGAGAGAGAGGGAGAAGATCGGGACAACGGAGGTGAAGAATTTTAAGGATGATGTTGAGACTTCTCGGGTCCTGGAGTCGAGGGCAGCCGAACGAGCCGATCAAAATCGTTAACCTAGCATCGATCCCGGAGACCGAATATGATATTTGACAGACCTCGCGAGGAACCTTCCTCTTCGTTCACCTAAACGATAAGAGGGAAAGGGATCGGTTAAACGAGCGAGTACAGTATTCCATCCAACATCGTAAGTTCTAGTTTACAAACCACTAAGACTACTTCTTCTTCTTGTCCTTTTTGTCCTTCTTTCCCTTCTTCCCCTTCTTCTTGTCCTTTCCTTTGCCCTTTTTCTTCTTCTCGTCGCAGGGCGGGTCCATGGTGCAGACCCGGTCCTGCACGCACAAGAATGACTTTTTGCAGCACACGTACTTCTCCTCGTGGGCGCAGGGCGGCATGGTGATGGGCTGCGAGAGCTCCTTGGTGAACGCGTAGCAAGGACAATCGCCGGGGTGGAGCTTCGGCGGGGGTGGACAGGGACAGAGAACGACGGGATGGGACGGCGGTTTCGGCAACGGCGGCGGCACGCAGACCTCGTCCTCCTTGCGAGCGTGCTCCGAGCAGTCCTGCCCGTCCCTGGGAGGCTCCGGGCACGGTTTCGGGGGCACGAACTTTGGTTTCGCGCACTTGGACGGCCCGTAGACCATCTTCGGCGGGACGGCCACCTCGGGCCTGTAGCACTTTCCGCGGGGGATGCACGAGTCCGGGCACAGCTCCTTCTTCTTCTTCTTCCTCTTCTTCTTCTTCTTGGACGGCTTGTCTCCGCAGACCGGCGGCTTCTTGCCGCACTCGGCCTTCTTGTCGCAGCTCTTCGCGCAGCTTTTCTGCGACTCGTCTTGGCAGATGTCCGACGCGGGTTTGCAGCTAGGCGGCTTCTTCGACTTGGAGGATTTTCCCATCAGGGGCGAGCCAGCGTGAAGTTTCCTGGGACACAGGTGCCAGGCGGAGCCGGGGAACGTGGACAGTTTCCGTTTGATGAAACCCTTGCCACCCTTTCCGGTCTCGCATTTCGGACAGGAGGGCGCGTCGTCCGGACAGGGGACGCGCTGCGACATCGAGGGGCACGGGGGACAAGGCTTGGGGCACGGGCAGGGCGGAGGCGGCCGGGGACAGGGGCACGGGCAGCACGGGGGCGGCGGTGGGCACGGCGGGGGTTTCGGACACGCGGCACACGGTGGACAAGGCGGACAGACCTTGGGCGGCGGTGGCAAGGGGCAGGGCAACGGCGGGGGGCAGGGTATCGGCGGCGGACACGCCGGGCACGGCGGCGGCGGGGGACAGCAGGGCGGGGGGCAGGGCGGCGGGCAGGGGCACGGCTCGCAGGGAGGCGGAGGAGGGCAAACTCTCTGCGGAGGACACTCGGGGCAGGTAGGCGGCGGCGGCAGCTGCGGCAGCGGGGGCGGAGGCGGCGGAGGACACGGTTTCGGACACTTTGGCAGCCTGGGCAGCTTGGGGAGCGGCGGAGGCGGCGGTGGAGTCGGGATCACGGGGCACTTGGGCAGTTTCGGGGGCCTCGGGGGCGGCGGGCACTTCCGGTAGCAGATCTTCGGCGGCGGCGGCTTGGCTGGGGGCGGAGGGCAAGGGCAGGGACACGGCGGTGGGCAAGGTAACTCCGGCTGAGAGCACTCGACGTTCTTGGGCCGCTTGCGGCAGCAGGGTGGACCTCGGGGAGTGCAGGATCCCGAGCCGGCCGACTTTCTTGAATCTGGCGCAAACTTTGGCGGTCCCCTCGGTCCCCTCGGTCCCCCCGGTCCCCTCGGCGGTGGCGTGGGAGAGGGCATCTTTTTCCCCGCGTTGGTCGCGTCGAGCCTGAAGAATCTTGTCTGCTGCTGGAGGTGTAAAGGGAGCGGGCCGATGCCTCCGAGGCACGACGGTCCGTTCCAAGCGGCGGCCGTCGTCGTCGTCGTCGTCGTCGTCGTCGTTGACTCGTCGTTCCCAAAGAGCTTCTTCCGTCGCTGTGCCGCGTACTCGCCGAGCCGCCTGGCCGAGAACCGGGTGAGCGGGAGATCCGTCGCGCGGCTTCCGGTGGCGAAGCTCCTCGAGCTCCCGACTCCCAGACGCTGCGATTCCATTAGCTTTCCGAGGCACGATCCGAGGCAGTACCCGCTTCTGGCTCGAAGGCGGCCGCCGCCGGCAGGGAGGATCGAAAGCTACGGGGAACGGTTTGCGATGGCTAGAACAGTGTCGAATCGGTGCGCGTGCGTCCGCTGGCCTCCACGTACCCTCTGTCTCTCGAGCGACACCTAACAACACTTTCTCGATTTGCACGGTTTCTTGGCCGGGCACTTGACGCAGAACGGCTTTTTCGCCGGCTTCGGTTTCGCCGGATAGCCCGGCGGACCTAACGGCTTACAGGGACCCTTTGGCGGGTGGCAAGGACTCTTCACCGGCCAGCCCGGCGGATCTTCGCCGCAGTCGGACTCGCCCAATCGAAACTCTCCTCGTCCGACAGCCTGAACATACGTGGATCGGGTGTAGGGTGCGCGCTGCTTTATTTCGAGGTCGCGCCACCCTGGCCCCACCTCCCTCCTGCGACCTATTACGTCAAGTTCCGCCGATCGGAACGTAGAACAACGATCGCAATATCGCAATGGGCGGAGTCCGCGACGAGACAATATTTTTTGAAACGTTTTCGTTTTGTTCGCAGAAATTGGGGGGATGGTGTTTGGAAAAGCTTTTAGACGAAAGAGAAACGAACGAACGAACGAACGATGAACGCGCGCGCGCGCGCACGCTCGGCTCTTCTTTCGTGGATGTCACCGCCACCGCTGCTGCTGCCGCCGCCGCCGCCGCCGCCGGTAATGTCGTCCCGTGCTTCGACGACGTTGGACCAGTTTGGATCACCGAAGGCTACCACGGCGTCCGATCTCAGCTCGCCGGTCGATCCAGGTGCACCTCGGCCGCCGGCCTCGACTCGTACACGGCCGCGAGCACGTCAACGTCTTCGTCCCGATACGGTCTGCGAGGCAAGTCTACGTGCAGCTGGCCGATGTCGATGCCGATCTCTTCCTCGAAGTCGTCGCCTTGCGGGAAATAGTCGTCGTTCCGTAGCCTGTCGTGCAGCAGCACGAGCTCGCGCTCAAAATCTACGTGGCCGTCGGTGATCGAGCTCGCCCGGCGGCGTTCGATCGGCAACGCGATTCCCGATCCGTCCGAGAGCCTGGTCGTCACCGGCAAAGAGCCCCTGTCGCTCCGGTCCTCGATTTCGTGCCGAACGGTCCTCTGCAGGGAGAGAGGATGATCCGACATTTTTTCGATTGACTTTTTCTTTTTCGATTATTCGAATCTGCGATTTCGTTCCCGTTTGTTCTTTGCTTTTTATTTTTGGGTCGCTTTCGGTATCGCGGCGAAACGAGATACTCGGTGATGAGGAAGAGGCAGAAGGGAGGTGGAGCCACAGCGACGTGTCATCTGTGCTCGAGCTAATCTCGTCTTTCTCGAGACCGTCTTTCGAATTTCGATGGAATTAGAATAACAGAGAACGTTTCTCGAACTTACTTCGACTTGGTGCGGCCTCCTCGCGGACGCTGGTGCCGGCTGCGGCTGAAATTCAAAGCAGATATGCACAGATTGTCGTGGACGCGCTGCAACGTTCGCCGTGCTGCAGCAGATTTCTTGATCGTTCGAATGCACCGGGCAATTTCTAACACGGCCCGGGGCTAAATTACCTCTCTATGGTAACGATAATGGTAATTATTGAAAATGTTTGCATTACACACGAGGCGACATGGGTGGTCCGGCTGAGCCCGAACGCGGGGCTTCCGCGACCAGACTTGGGTAAAATGGTCATTTAAATAGCGAACGGTAAGATTATGGATCCCGTATTTTGTCAATTGCAAAGTATCTATTATCTAAAATAGGGTTCGAATTATCGTCTGTACAGATATTAGCCAGCTCTGACTAATAAGCTACCGTGCGAGTGAAAATGATTCTAAACGGAGGAGACATCGGCGCAATCACTTTTATTGACGCAGACAAGTGTCCAGACGAAACACATATACCATCGATTTTATTCCGACTGTTTGGGACGAGTAAAACACGGTTAACTATCGTCGACGGCGATCCAGTTAAACGGACGGGACATTCGAGATCCTATCCTGGGGCGGAGCTCGGGCATCGAGAATCGATCTACGATCCTCGGGAACTCGGTCAGGGTGTCCTGAATCGTCTTGTAAGAGAGAGTGCTGCTTCGCGTATAAATCCTCGAATCGGTCGAGAATTTCTTGCCGCCTCCTTTCTCGTCGTTCGGGCATCCTGCGGGCGCCCGGAACACGGGCGGGCACTCCTTCTCGTCCTTTTTCTCCTTCTTCGCGACGGGCACCTTCTTTTCGGCAGGCTTCTTCTCGGACGGTGTCAGCATCTTCTTGCCGCAAGGATCTTGCTTCTTCTTCCCGCAAGAACCTTGCTGCTGCTTCTTCTTACCGCAACCATCTTGCTTCTTTTTGCCGCAACTATCGTCCTTTTTCTTACCGCAAGGATCCGGCTTCTTCCCGCAAGGATCCGGCTTTTTCCCACAAGGATCCGGCTTTTTCCCGCAAGGATCCGGCTTCTTCCCGCAAGGATCCGGCTTTTTCCCGCAAGGATCCGGCTTTTTCCCGCAAGGATCCGGCTTTTTCCCGCAAGGATCCGGCTTTTTGCCGCAAGGATCCGGCTTCTTACCGCAAGGATCTTCTTTCTTCTTGTCGCCGCAAGGCTCGGGCTTTTTTATTCCGCAAGGATCTGGCTTTTTATCACCGCCGCAAGGATCCGACTTTTTATCTCCGCCGCAAGGCTTCGACTTTTTCTCAGCGCCGCCGCATTTCGCTGCCGCCGAAGTTTCGCAGTTCGCGTTCCCGCAAGCGGCGCTCTTCTCTTTGCACCGCTTCCCATAGAGCTCGTCCTTCCAGAATTTCTCGAGAGGATCTTCGCCGGCGAACGGGTCCTCGTAGTGTTTGCACGGCTTCCCGTACAGCTTCTCGTCCCTGATCTTCTTGCAGGGATCCACGGCCGCCTTGCAGTCCCTCCCGTAGAGCTCCTGCTTTTTGAACTGTTTGCAAACGTCTCCGGTCTGGCCGCACTCGGGCTCGATCTTCTTGCAAGGCTCGCCGTAGAGATCGGTCTTCGTCTTCTTGCCGGAACCACCGCCGTCCCCGCTGGCCTTCTTCCGCTCGGCCCTCTTGCTGGCGTCGTCCTTGCTCTTGGCCGGCGCGTTCTTCGGTCTGCTCTTGAAGCCCTTCGACGAGAAACGAATCGAGCCGAGCCGGTGGTGGAGGATGGGCGCCGCTGCCGCTGCCTCGCCGGCGAAAAGAGAATCCAAATGGTAGGAGGAGGTCAGGCTGCTCAGAGAGGAGGACTTTCGCCTGTTGATCCTCAGGTTCTCGAGGAACTGCGCCAGCTTCGACGAGATGGTTCCGAGCGGTCTCGAAGGTTCGCTCGACTCGCTGATGCTCGTCTCGATGCTCGAGGTCGGCGCGACCCTATGCCCCGCGCCACCGAAATCCTGCGTCGCGGATCCCTCGACGGCTTCCTCCGGCTCCTCCGCAACGTTCGCGACCCCCTCCGTCCTCGAGAGTTCGAATCTCGCGGCAGAGCCGCCCGTCAGATCCGTCACGGAAGTGGAGATCTCGTGTCTGCCGCCTCCGCCGATTTTCGGCGAGGAGTCCGCAACGACTCGCGGCGGATCCCGAGGCGGATCGAACTTCTTCCCTCTGGTCGGCTGCTTGAAATTCGGCGAGTCGTTCAGCGGGTCGGTTTTCTTGCTCTGAAATAGACTGGAGAAGAACCAGGCGACGGGGGTGCTCCTCTGCTGCACCAGACCGTAGAGCAGCTTCGGCTTTTTGTCGGAAAGGGCTGCCGGTATCGTCCAGTTTCTCGATTTGCCGCGTCTCTCGGTCTTCGAGAGAGCTTCCGGCTGTCCTCTGGCTTCCTTGAGCTTCCTGGATCGCGACCTCCTCCTATCGATCGCCGCTCGATCCTCCGCGTCGTTCGGGAGACGCTTCTCCGTGGCGGCGGCGGCGGCGGCTAGCACGGTCGCGTTCGGCTTCCTCTCCTCCTTGCGTCTCTTCCTGTCCGATCTCTCGTTGATCCTCGCGACGCGTGGAATCGCCTCGAGGTTTCCATCGAGATCGAGCTCCGGCTTCCGAGCACTCGACGGCCCCGCCACGTTCCCCGACAACGATACCGTAAACGTCGACAGCTGCCGCAGCGCCGGCCTATTGCCGCCGCCGCCGCCGCCGCCGCCGCCACCGCTGGTACAGCCGGCACAGCCGCCGCGTTTCGCGCGATCTCGGCCAAGCCGATCCGCGAGCTCCGGCAGCTGCTTACAGATCTCGGTGACGATTCGACCGCCCTGCCGGATCGTGGCGGGACCCATCTCGCCGAGGACCCGGGGACCTCGCAGCTCGTCGCCCACGCACGCGTTGTCCCCCTGAGGACAGACGGAGAGACGATTTCAAGGTCAGTGCGATATCCAAGGCGCCTCGGAGGAGGGACAACGCCTCTGGCAGAATTATCGCGTCGGTTTCGTCGCTCAAACTCTACTCAACTTCTACTTTTCATTTAATAACGCCACTTTCGAACCATTTTATACTTTACGTTCCCATATATATATTTTGTAAAAATATTCAATTAGAGTAAATTAAAATTTGTTAGAATTGCCGCGTGGCGAATTGTCAATTTATTTCGAATTTCGTGGAAATTCGTCTACTCTACGATACTGCTTCTGCGACTTGGTGTTGCATTTGTGCTTTATCTTATTCACAACCTTGATCGGATAGTTTCTGCCAGAGGCGGTAGAAGGCGATAGGAACTCGAAACGGAAGGCTCTGCTCTGTCTTTCTCTGCTCGTCGGGGATCGACGCATCGACGCGAAAAATCGATCCTCGCCAAAGGATCGTTTTCCTTATTATTCGAAAATCATTCGAGGCTCGATGCGTCGATCGCGTTGTCTCTCTCTCTCTCTCTCTCATCGTCGTCGTCGTCATCATCATCATCATCATCGTCGTCATTGTCACCCCACCCGCTCTCACCACCCTACGTCGTCTCTCGTCTTGCGTTACCTCCGGGGGAAAAAGACAATTCGAAAGGACTCGCGCGCGCGCGCGCGCGCTCGACCCTCGAACGTGATCAGGATATGCGCGCCAGCGGGACGAGTCGAGGCCCCCTTGTCCGTCGCGCCCTCCGACCCTTTAGGGATCGTGAGATTCATGGAGACTTTCCGGTAGGTTCTGTTTAACACTAGCTTTACGGAAACTTGCGTTCACCTGTCAGAATCGTCGAAATTCTGAGGTCGCGCGCTTATAGAGAATTCGTTCGATAATCGATTGGACGTATGTCGCAACAAAGATCGCTAAAAATCTGAATACACGTTCGATATTTATTTGCTTGGTTGTACTGGCAAGAAATCATTTTTTTTTTTTACGTACATAATCGAATCACGTGCTTGCAATGTAAGACGAAAGAAAGCTACGAGACGGTTGCTCGCGCGCTCCGTAAATCTAGTGGTAAATCCGCGGTGGTTTTTTTTTGGAAAACTGTTGAAACTTGTCTAGGGTTTCGCGGGGAAATCGAATCGAGATTCGGTTGACGGGAGCGCAAAAACTTGGGGGTCCTCTTTCTCCAGGCACAATCTACGGGTCTCCCTGGCCGATGGAGCGCCGATGCTAGCCGCGATCTCGAGCGAAACCGACGCATCGATATTCTCGTGGAACAAGAATTCTCGACGACGCCCCACCAGCCTCCGGTTCGCATCCCTATCTCCTCTTCCTCATCCCATCACCGTCGACCCGCCGCAAACTTTGCGAAACGCGATACGATCCGCCGATTCAACCCTCGCGACTTATCACCGCGGGACGATCCCGAAACGATCGACGGCGCGATAAGCGTTCCAATCGATCGATCGAAACTTGGATCACCACCTACCTGCGACACGAACATCGACGATTTCTTCGTGGTGTTCACCGCGCCCTCCTCTGCGATCGCTAGTCGGCGTAGAACCTCTGCCAGCTCGGTGGTGTCATTCTGTTCGAGAACAAACTCGTTGTAGTAACACTCTGGGTGGAACGCGGGCCAATACTCCCTCCCTCTCTCTCTCTCTCTCTCTCTCTCTCTCTCTCTCCCTCTGGGATACGTACCGTGGCAATGTTCGCCGGACCGTTGGAGAAATACGCGATCGGTTCCCTCATTGGCTGGCGTTTCGGCGCTGCCCTTGGTTTTTCCAGCATATTCAGCATCCAAGAGTTCTGGGGGAATCACGGCGTGGAATTACAAGGAACAAGGACGGGAACGGCGAAACGATTGAAAGAAAAGAACGACGTTCTTACGACGGGCTTCGATGACTCGGCTTCAGGCACGGTGTGAAATCTGATCGGAACTCGTTTGCTCAAAGAGGCCGCGTTGTACAAAGAGATCGCGTCGAGTCTCGAAGTCTGTTTCATCATCTGCGACAGGGATCGGCCGATTTCGCCTGCGCCGCCCATCAACGTCACCTGCGTGCGACCAAAACAGCCGTGGAATTTTCATTAGCCGGCAGACGATTGTCGCATCGGTGGGAATCGAAAGGAGCCCTCTCCCCGCCGGATACCGTCGGTCACGGTTAGAAAATCCGTGCTCTTGCGAGCAGAAACGAGAGAAACCCACCTTAATGTTTTCTTCGCCTGCGTGGTATTTCCGCTGGCCAATGGTCTTCACGATGGATTTTGCGGCCCGGGAAAACATTGTTGATGCTGTTGCTGAATTACTAGAAATTTGTTAACGCCTTCATCGGGCGCCCGACATGTCCAAACTGTGAGACGTCGAACGGCCGTCGTTACCAAGCAAAGGCTTGTGCAAATGTTTTGCCGAGCGCATCGTGCACTGGAAAAAAAAACGAAACATCGGTATGTAACGTATACACAGTGAGCCGCGAAACTATTCGAACGACGCCGTTTTGCAGCTCCGACTTATGTTTTAAATATGTATTTAAAGAAATAATACACGGTCGTGGGTAAATCTACCTTACGGTACATTAAAATAGAACATGTAAATGTCACCTTTCGATTTCCTGCAAAAAGGTTCGCCTAAGTTATTTCTTGATAGGAGAAAAAAACTATTCGATCACCTTACAGAATTGTAAAAATACATTATGCTTTTGGAAATTGAAAAATAGCGCCATTCGTGATGTAGGTGGTGCCCCTCGTGGCGATAATCCAAACTAAAGTTCGAGGACTGTACAGCGCCAAATCGCGTAGCGGCAAAACGCTCAAACTGTTTGCCAATATTACCGACGAATGATAACTCGCGCACCAATCGGTGCACCACAGATGGCTCGTCGAGTTTGTTGACATTTTTTTTTTTAATATCGATTCAATTGATAAATAAGTTCTTGCCACTTTGTAAATATTTACTCAATTGTTATTGTTTTCACACCAACAAGTTATTCGATATATAATGAATCTTCTTAGAGAAAACACCTGTTTATCGAAAAGAAATTGTTTATCTATTAATTTTACAATTCCATATAAAAAGTTTAGTTAAATTACAAGTGTTGAGTGTAAATATTTAGAGTACAGTCAATGGGTCCTACTCATGCACACTTTTCGTGCTTCCTAAGCTGGCTCACGAACCCCTACCATTTCACAGATGGTAATTTAAGAGGTTCGATATTTAGCCGCAGATGGCGCCACCTTGTCAAGTCCATAAAATATATGAATATAAAGTTATAGTTTAGATTAGAAAGTGCAAAATCTATATTTCTCATATTTTCATACCAGGATAATTACGATTTTACATCAGGAAACGTTACCCTGGTTCGGTTCAAGAAGTTGCTTCCGTCGTTAGTTATAGCCACTGATAATATTCGCCATCGATAGTTCGTTTGTTTTCGTTCCCGGTACTAGACACGTTTAAACAAATCCGGTCGTCTCGAGAAAACAACAGGTAGAAATTTATATAAAGTATCATTAGAAAATGGCGTCCACATCGCAAACGGAATTGAAACAAACATCTGTGGATCCAGACAAAAATATTGATGATTTATACGGCATTAGAAACGGTGTCTTATTTTTAATTGATGCGAGTGATGCGATGTTCGAAGAAGATCCGCAGGTGGAACTCCCGTATTTTTTACGATGTCTTAGACAATATAGGGACATCCTCAGGCAAAAATTACTTTGGAATAGTCAAGACTGGATGGGTCTGATACTATTTGGCAGTAAGAAAGGAGATAACAATTCCGACAGGAAAAATATTTTGACGCTTCGAACACTTAATCCTGTTTCAAAGACTTCGCTGCTTGATATACTTGGAATAGAGGAGGAAAATGAATGGAAAGATTATAAAAATGAAATTACTTGTAGTACTTTTTACCCACTGCACGATGCTTTATGGTATGCATCGAGAATGTTTAGTTCTGTTAAAGTAACCATGCCAGTAAGAAGGATACTTCTCTTTACGTGTCAGGATAATCCACCTTTAATAAATGACGATGAAAAACGTAGAATAGTTGGAAGAGCAAAAACTATGGGCGATACAGGAATTCAGTTAACTGTCATTGGTCTGGGTGAAGATTGGGATCACAATATCTTTTACAAAGATTTTGAAATTTCATCGCAGGGTATTACTAGCGAAGATTATAAAAGACCGTCCCTAAATGATCTATTGCACCAAATTAAACTGCCATCCAGGACAATGGCTAAATTGCCATGGAGAGTTGGGGGAAATGTGATTCTAGATGTAAATATAGCCAACCTCAATGTTAAACGACAATATTTGAAGAAATCATGGATAAGTAAAGCCAGGAATGATCCATTGACTGCGCTCAGAGTTAGAATGGTTGAAGATAGTGGTGATGAAGACGATGAAAATAAGAAATTAGTACCTGTTCTAGATGTAGACATATGCAAATTTAAATTACATGGTGGCAGACGAATATGTTTCACTCTACCTGAAGCACAATATATACGCAACTTTTTTGAACCTGGCATTGATTTGATTTGTGCCAAACCTATATTTTATCATCCTTCGTGCCATTGTAAATCGCCATATTTAGTTACACCTGGTGAAAGTTATTGTAAAGATAATACTTTACTATTTGGTGCGCTGCTTGAAAAATGTAATTCAAGAAATTTAATGTTCATATGCGCAGTTACATTCAGAAAACATTCTGCTCCATTTCTGTTTAGTATGATACCAAAATCAGAGATTGGAGGATTCTATTTATACAAGATACCATACAAGGAACGTGTTCGAAATCTCGAAAGCGTTACTACAAGATTGAGGTACCTTGAGGCTAAAATTGGTGTCCTAGCTACACCAGATGAAATTGAGTTGGTTCGAAAGATGATAAACAAATTAAAGTTTTGCTTTACGAACGGACCAGCGGTTCCTAATCCAAAACTTCAAACTCAACTTCGAATGGTAGAGACTCTAGCTTTAGACTTGGAGAAATTTAATCCTCCAGAAGATAAGACTCTTTCAGCACTTCACCAGTCAGCCGATCAAGTGAAGAACTTGATAATTGAATATAAACAAATATTTAATTATGATGCATCCCCGCCAAGAAAGAGATCTAAGAGAGATGTGCAGAATGCAGTATATAAAGTAGATTCAATACGAAAGCATGTAAGAAAAAACACATTAAACGACGTTACTGTACCTGAATTAAAAGGCATGTCAAGGACTTTAGGTTTAAAAATGTCTGGTAACAAAGCCGAGCTCGTTGAAAGAATTACAAAATATTGTAACTGTAATGCTACAAATTCTAAAGAACATTAACAATCTGTTATAACTAGTATTTGTTTTCACTATTTTTCTATTAGATCTACTGGATCCATTTCCATATTTTAATTTTACTTTCACATCGTATCTTATGAAGAAATATTGTACAAATTATTTTGTTTACAACAATAAATCAAGTTTTTTTTGCATAGAATTTTCCTGAACATGTCTAATAAACTGGTTTATTGACCAATCAATCTATCTCGAATTAGACAAAAATCAAGATTATTATACATCTTGATTTTATTTAAATGCGTGATGAAAATGCGACAATTTATTTACAATGATTTATAAGTCTGCATATAGAAAAGTAAAAAGTAGTGTAAGATTGTCTAAAAGTATCCTCGTGCTAACATTCGATTTTGATAGCATGCTCGCTGGTCGTCAAATAATATGAGTTATTTTTAAAAGAATACTGGTGGTTATTTCCATGGGACTGGCTCTAGCAGCCATTGCTGCTCAGCAGTTTTCGCACAGTCGGCTATCACAGGATCTCCGTGGTCACTCGCTTGCAAACACATATCCGAAGGAACATGTAAAAATGTTTTTGTCTAAAAACAGAGTTTACTCGTCATCCACATCAATATATTTTATGCTTCCCCTTCATTCTCAGCTCGTCTTACCTGCTCGTCGTACCGCCACTTTTGCCGTTTGCTGCCGCTGCATGCCATTATTTTAACCTTTGGTGTCTTGTGTTGCGCGTCGTGCTCAGGAGCGTCCAAACAAACACTCTCATCGGTCATCACGACCCCTTTTTCCGTCATCACAAACATTTGACTAAGTATCGGCCTAGGAACGCAGTCTTCTAAGACCGCGTAACCAGAGGGCTGTGAGTAAGTGCCTTTTGCAGTTGGTCGCATAATGCATTTTTTCGTTGGGAGATGTACGATCTACGAACGAAACGAGTTAGTACATTATAAGCAAACTCTTGAGAGAATTTTAAAGAATCCTACCCGTCCAAAGAATCGATCGTCCTTTGGGAAAAAATGTTCTGGCCACACGTTGTCCAGATACCACTCAAAATCTTTGCATTGCAACCTCTTGCGCAGTTCTAATCGAGATCTAATTGGCTGCTTGTCCCTTAACCTAGCTGCCTCTAAAAAAAAAAACAGAGATTCAAAAAATACATCACGATTGGGATTAATTGAAGCCTAATTACCTGGATTGAATTTAAAGTAAAATTCAGCCCAATCATCCATCCAGACCAGGGCCACTCGAGCAAGATTCCCATATAGGATTTCTCCTACTCCCCCAGGGAATGTGTACGGGGATGATTTTCGAAACAGATGTCCTACGTGAGAGCAGGGCGCGATTTCAACGCTGCCTCCGCACTGCCACACCCTGAACGATAACTCCAAATTTTCTCCACCCCAAATTCTCATTTGTTCGTCGTAGCTACCCAACTCAAAAAAATAGTCTCTGTTCATGGAGAACAATCCTCCAGCCATAGCTGGAGTTCGAAATGGCTCGACGATGTTTTCGCGTCTCTCTTTCAATAATCTGCCATTCAATGTTAACCAGCGGAAGTGCAAGTCCCAGTTGAATGCACCCCAGTGCAGTTCTAAAGATCTAAAACAGAACTGTTTAAATAATCTCATTTAATACCGATGCAGGCATAGATAAATATCCAAGCCTACTTTACCGAGTATAGCTAAAGGTGTCGTCGTTTATTATATCGATAACTGGTGACACAACTCTGGTTCTATCCTTAGCCACGGCTTCGAGCAACGGTTCAAGCCACCCTGAAATAAATTCGAATAAATTATAATCTCTTAGGACCGATTTGTCGTAACTGAATGTGTTACCCAGTTCTGCTAGAGAAAAGAGCTCACCTACCAACCGTGCATTCGCAATGCGCGTCAAGGAATGTGAGAACTTCACCTACGGCTTCATTAGCGCCCATTAATCTCGCATTCACTAAACCTATGCGTATCCTAGAACGAAGAACTTTAGTGGGCACTTGTAAATTCTTTACATGTTCCTGTAGAGGAGCCTTCAAAAAATCTAATGGGGACAAATAAAAATAAAGATTTATTCAATGCGCAGGCATTGTGAGTGATGAAAGAGAATAAATTAATGTTTACACAACCATTGTGTGGATTTACCTCTATCGCTGTTATCGTCGACAAGAATGATCTCCTCCAGCAAATGTCTGGGCGATCTATCGATCACGCTGTATACGGTTCTCAGCAGCGTACTCCACGCTTCATTGTGTAGAACGATAATCACCGACGTTCTCGGCAAGTTCTCCAATTTTGAATACCGCGCGATGCACCTGCAATCGTTCGATTACCGACTTCTCCAATGTTACCGACAATGAAATCATCAGTGTTACCCCTTTCGCCTAACGTCCGGTAGAGTGCGATTCAATGGTATTCTATCGCTGGCCATCAAATTGAATCGATTGATTTGATAGAGTTGCTGCATTTTGTAAAAGTCCTTTGCAGGAATTAAAACCGGACTTCCGTTTTTGCCCTCGAAGGGGCGTGGATCAAACATATTCTTGTTGATGAGATCTAGAAAGTTAAAGGTCTCTTGTAACAACAGGATGAGACAATATATCGTTTCCGAAATACCTTTCGTAATGTTTGGAGTTTTCAAAGGATCAACGGAGTCGCCGATATAATGGCCCACGACCACGTGTATACCCCTACGATCTATGTAATCCTTTTGATTCTCCATAAGTCTGAAATTTAGAGAAAATGTCAAAACGATCATGCAGATTTCCGATTTCCAGTATCTAGGATCTCTGTGTCGGCCGCCATTGACCCCGAAAGGGTTATCATTAATTATCTAGGATTTAAATAGTTTCTATCATGTTAGATGCATTCTGAACCGTGTTGTACCATTTAACATATTGTAAATGTTTCGCGTGTAAAGGAGTTGAGAACCTCTGGTTGAAAGCAACAGGTGATTATACCGACTTACATTCGGAGTATCACAAAGACGCTAAAAGAAGGGTTTGAATGACACGTAGCATTCGAAAGTACATAAATGATATTTTCAGACAGTATCTAAAACGCTTATGTTACATCCGTAGATCGCTTACCGCATCGCTGTGTAGTCATTGCGGTCTTCGAACTGCCGTGTTTTACTCAACCAAACCAGAAATATACCTGCAAGCAAGACGACCGAAAGTATAATCGGCCACGTGCGAAAAGGTCTTCTCAATCTTGGCCACATCGTGAATCTCGTCGGAAGAAAACTGTCTTCGGCTTAACTGATTTTTTCGAACAGACCCGTTTATCTCATTGCGGGATTATTAACTGATATCGTCAACCCCGGACATCCACTATCACGAGGTTCTCACGACGGGTCATCGTGAGAAAGGACAGAGCCTTGGTAGCTACCTTGAACTGAAAGAAATTACAGAAGTTTCGATCAATTCCTTACGATTTCGTCAGTCTCTGTGCCCGTAACACCAACGAGTGAATAATCCTTGAGCAATTGTACGTATTCGATATTTCATAATTCGATTGTAACATTACGTTTCAAATAAGATGGTAATTTATATATTAACATACCTTTATATATGTTTAAAGTACATCCAGGATTTTATCCAAGATACGCTACAAAAGTTTCTGGATCCACTTTTGAACGATCGCGGAGTCACAATTGAGAAAGTTCTGTCATTATCTTTACATACTTAACGGAATTCGATTCGCAAGTGATATTATGCCGGCAAGCTTTCAACGAGATTAATTAATAGAAAAACATAGCGGTACCTACGCCAATTCAACGACTGGAATGAGCTGAATGAGCTTCAAGGAACTGATAGGACTTAGGACGCCGTGAATAAGACAGTGCCGTAGTAAGACGATCCATAGCCCTATTCTTTATTAAATGGAAACAAAAATTACACGATTTCCTTTTTCCGATTTTACCTTCTGTGCATACATATAAACCTTGAGAATGAATTTCGCTAAAATTACAACCAGATGCATATAGTATATCAGGGTCGAGCCAGTATATTTCCGACAGTAACGATAACCTCAACCACAATTATAGAAGAGGAAATATCATGAAATACATATCTCTCCAAGCCAACGTTAACAACTTGTCTTGTGCATTTCACAATCTTAAGCACGAGCCCACATTTTCTCGTGGGTGGTAAAATATTCATAAGTTTAAAAAATTTACTTGCACGCGTTCTCATTTTCGTATGATGTAACAATAAATGCAGTAATCAAAACAACGATTATGCAAACGCTTTACTCAAACGTATTTAGCGTATTGCTCGTACACGTATAGAGGTACAGTTTTTGTAAGGTTTAGTTGACGTTGTCAAATCGTTGATTGACTCCCACATTCAAGGAAACATCACGTGTACAATCTGCTCGAAAAGAGTACAGTTCGACTCGAATGGTGCAATGTTATAAAATAATTATTCATTCGTTGCATATTTGCTGAACAGTTTGAAATTAATCTGTAGATTTGTGTGATTGTGTGAGCAGTTGCGCTGTTTGATTGCTGTACTGCATGGATAACGATGCATTTAATAGGAACAGTCGAACCTGTCGAGTAGACTGTATTAATGGACCACAGATACCGAAGAGGTCAGCACCATACCCAACGTACGGTTCGCCACGTTGGAAGAAGTTGACGGGTGACCACTACTCGTTTGACATTAGGGATTCGTTTGCACAAATTTCGTTTGACTATTATTAATTGACTGCATTAAGGTGAGAAAGCGTTGCGCATACGAATAACACATTCTCCGCTTCGTTTAGAACCAAACCAACAGTATATACGTATAACACGTGTTAGGATTTCATAGTGCTAGGTCGGTGAACCTTCGAATCTGAGTGCAACACATTTCTAACACTATCGTTCACATTTATGTAATTTGTATTGTATCGCGATTATCATTTCAGAGTTTACATTACAGTAGACACTTATCTAAGCACGCTATCGCTTATGGAGAGTAAGCATGTTATGTTTACAAATGTAACACAATGTTGGCACAAACTCATTTTAAGTTACAATACTGTTAACTATTTCATTTATTCCTTATAAGAAGAAATGAAAATTATTTGTGGTGTAGAGTGACAAGGATGAAGGTAAAGGAGTTGCTCAAGACTGTCAATGTAGCGTGGTCACCGCCGGCTCAATATCCTATACTATTAGCTGCTGGTACTGCAGCCCAACAACTCGATGCAAGTTTTAATACCTCTGCCAGTTTGGATTTGTATTCATTGAATTTGCAGCAGCCAGGATATGATTTGGAATTGAAATCCAGTGTTGCAAGCGATCACAGGTTAATAATTCTCTTGTATACCTATATAAAAGTATTTTACACTGCAATATTGTTACTATCCTAATGAATATTTCAGATTTCATAAAATAATATGGGGCTCTTATGGAACCAATCCTGCTGGAATAATTGTTGGTGGCTGCGATTATGGGATGATAAAGATTTATTCGGCAGTCAGATTATTAGCTAATGATAGTAATTGTTTACTTAGCAGTCCAGACAGACATACTGGCCCAGTCAGAGCTCTAGATTTTAATCCTTTTCAAGCAAATTTATTAGCAACTGGAGCAACTGAAAGTGAAATTTATATTTGGGATATTGTTAATACAACTACACCAATGACTCCTGGATCCAGGAGTCAGCCATTAGAGGATGTACAGCATATTGCATGGAATAAGCAAGTACAACACATTCTTGCATCCACATTTTCACAACGATGCGTCATATGGGACTTAAGAAAAAATGAGCCCATTATCAAGTTGACAGATGCAAACACAAGAGTAATTTCGTGTATATACATTTTGGCATCTTCATTCCTTTAATATTGTAGTCCTAACAATTTTAATTGTATGATTATTAGGTACGATGGAAAGTAGTTCAGTGGCATCCTGATGTAGCGACGCAATTATGCCTAGCATCAGAAGATGATCAAGCTCCCATAATTGAATTATGGGATTTAAGGTTCGCAACATCGCCGTTAAAAACACTCCAAAATCACCAACGTGGTGTTTTATCGATTGCGTGGAATTTGCACGATCCAGACTTGCTTCTTAGTTGTGCCAAAGATAATAGAATATTATGTTGGAATCCTAACTCGGATGCACCGGTACGTTGTGATAGTATACCTTCATTGTTCAAACGTATTCATTCACGTTGTTTCGCTTATTCCCACGCAGAACGGTGAAGTGATATGCGAACTAGCGCAAACGAATCAATGGAATTTCGATGTGTCCTGGTGTCCGAGGCATCCAGGATTGGTTGTAGGAACTAGTTTTGATGGACACGCAGCAGTTTATTCTTTGTTGGGTGGACAACAACAGATGTCTACCGAAACATCTAATAAAATAGTAGATTCTTTCCCTGGAATGGATCCTTTCACACAGCCTCCTCCTACAATGCAGTCGGAACCAGCGGTCACTTTGACAAAAGCTCCTAAATGGTTAAGGAAACCATTCGGAGCTTCTTTCGGTGTAAGCACATTTTCTTTACTGTACTAAATAATCCATCCATACACGGTACGTTATTTTCTACAAAATTTAAAAAAAAAAAAACTTTTTAGTTTGGCGGTAAATTAACGATATTTGAGAATCAACCTGCAGATCCCAATATACCTGCGAGTGCAAGCAGAACAGTAATTTTGTCGCAAGTGATCACGCAACCGGAACTAATCCAACGCTCTAACGAGTTGGAAGAGGTACTAAAAACCGAGCAATACAACGAGTATTGCAAAGGAAAGGCTGAGAAAATGACTGATGTACATAGAAAAAAGATATGGAACTGTGTGGGAGCGTATTTCGGAGAAAACGTGTCGAAAGAAATATTGGAGTTGCTGGGATATAATGTAGAAGCGATGAATAATAAACTCAATCAATTCGTTCCTCAAGAGGATGTCAACAGTATTACAGAAGGAGTTGACAATCTAAATAATGTAAGTTTCATTTTTATGTTATTCCATAAATTGAAGAAAATTATTTCTTTTTTATAAACAATAATAATTGCTTTAGGTACTTAATGGAAACATTCTGGACGGAAGTGCAGCGTTTGACGCTATTGCACAAGAACAGATCAAAAAGCCGCCCATAATTTCTTCAGTAAACAATGATATGAAACTGAATGTGTCCGATGGTAATTTTCTATTGCAGACTTATGTGTCGGTTAACTATATTTGTTTGATAAATGTTATCTTTAATATATTGCAGATGAGGATGGGCTTATTACTCAAGCAATCCTCCTAGGAAACATTGAGGCTGCTGTATCTTTGTGCTTTGCCAATAAGCGGTATGCGGATGCAGTCATTCTTTCGATGGCTGCTGGACCCGAATTACTAGCACGCACTCAGTACAGGTACTTCTCAGAACATACTGGGGCTCTAAATTCTCTTATTAATTCGTTAGTCAGCGAAAACTGGGCTGACATTGTTAAAGGCAGTGATATAAACTGCTGGAAAGAAGTATTGATTGGAATATTCACTCATTCAAATCCGCAGGAACGATCTACTCTGTGCGGTGCGTATAAAATTGGTCACAGCCCCATACCGGAACAAATTATAACCAACAATTTATGGTTCCTATTTTACAGATATGCTTGGCGATCGGCTGGCATCGTCCGACAATGCAACTTTAAAGGAGGAGGCTCAAATTTGCTACATTTGTTCCGGAAATCTGAACAAAATGGTAGAATCATTGAATGTCGACATTCAAGAGGTAGTGGAGTTGGTAATGATAATGCAAAAAGCATTGGAGTTACAAGGTAACAGAGACACACGGATAGAAGGACAAATTGCTAGCGTTTTGTCTCAGTACGCGGAAATGTTAGCGGCTGAAGGTGACCTTGAAGCTGCTCTGAATTACCTTGGAAACAGTCAAGACGAGAAGATCGTGATGTTGAAAGACAGATTGTGCAGAGCATTAGGGTATATCCAAGAATCCAGGAGTATGGCAAAAGCGCCGAGAGTACAAAATTACTATGATCAAACGAGGAGGCCCTCGCAGACGAGCCATTCGCAGAATCCATTAATCACATCAAGGTCGCAATCAAGACCTTACAGCGATTCAAATGTTGCGCCCACAAAACAATCATTTGTATCATCCACGAACCAATTCAATACGCAGCAACAACAACAATCTCTTGGGTTTCCTGCCACCAATCCTCTTCAACCTCACATGCAGTCTCAGTTGCAATACGATCAGTACACAACAGCTCACTCTTACGGTTCTGCTCCCGTAACTCAACCTCCTCCTCCCCCACCACCGACCGGATCAAGTAGTGTTGGGTCTCAACCACCTAGTGTTGGGCCTCAAGCAAGATCGAAATATTTGATAGACCCATCGGTAAAGTCTACTTCATCTTATGGACAGACCGGTTATTCTCAACAGTCATACGGTAGTCAACAAATGTCTCCATTGTCGAATTATTCTGCACCAAATGCGTACCAGCCACAAATCCCCATGCCTTCAAATCCATACCCTGCACAGAACTTTACAGCTGCCCCCAACGAACAGGAACCATTCAAACCAGTTCAAACTAGCATGTTGACACCGATGCAACCATCGGCGCAAACACAAATGTATGATCCGATTAGGACGCAACCATCGCCACAATCTCGGCCTTATGGGAATGAAAACATGTATCAGGCATCGCCTCAACCAGCTGGATGGAATGATCCACCTATCGCCAAAAGTAGAATGCCGGTAAGCAACCTAAAGCATTTTATGATGTTATACATACATATACATATATATACGTGTGCATATAAATCCAAATAACACAGCCAGTACTAGCATTGTACCACAAAAATGAAATGTCTGCGGAACATGCTGGTACCAGGAAGTGGAAAGAAAAACATTCGAAGAATGTGACTATGAAGGTAGAGAATTGTTAGAGAATTGCGTGATGTTTCCACTGTTTCGTAACTGCTGTTATTTTTGTAGCTGTAATTATACATTTACCCTTCGTGTTACTTTATTTGAAGAAATGCCTGAAGAAGTTTCATTAGTTGCCTGTAACAGTTTCATTTTCGTGTGATATTGAACTTACTAATACCACGGCGTGAAACGCAGAAATACGTTTCCAACTGCTTCATAAAAGAAAATTGTTGTGCGGAAATCATTCTCTAACTTGTACTATATGTACAAATCGCTAATTTCATTACAACGGTGATGCTATCCATAGGATGTGATTGTAATTGTTAATTATTTGCAGGTAAAACAAGAGTATCAGCCACAAAATCCCATTCTGCATCCATTGAGAGGTGCTACGAATCAACCCGAGTCGGACGTAAGTAAGCTATTTATACAAAGTATATTGCAATATCAATTACCAAATAATATTAATTTTTCTTTTCAGGTTTTGCCTCAAGAAATGTTTTATCCAGATGTTCAAGCACCTTACAATCCTCAACAGTATAATCAGAATGTGCCGAACATGAATGCTCAATTTGCCAGACCAATAGAACCATTACAGCCTGCTGCAGTTGTGAAAGCACCGGAACCTGAAAAACCGAAAGCACCAATTCCAGAACAACATGTACATTTAAAAACAGTATTCGATGAACTAAAGAATCAGTGTTACGAAAATGCTAAAAATCCGGTAAGACGAAACTTTCTTTACACATACACATGCACACACTTGTAGTATGTTATACATATATATATATATATATAGTCTATAATTTTATACTATATAGTTTATCTATTTTCAGCAAATCAAAAGGAAGATAGAAGACGTGTCCAGGAAGTTGGAAGTTTTGTACGATTGTCTTAGAGAAAATAAAGTACGTATTCCTGGTATTAAGCAATTGTTAATTTTCATAGTAACATATTTTTATACGCATGTGTGTTGCAGTTGTCCCAAAACACCTTGCAGGCTCTGCATCAAATATCACAGATGATACAAAACGGAAATTACACCGGAGGTTTAGATTTTCATACGCAACTGGTCTCTGGTCCCGATTTCAGTCAAATATCCTCCTTTATGCCTGGTATTAAAGTATTACTTCTAAGTGCCCTTCAATTGAATGTCTACATCAGATAGAACATAACATAAAAACGAATACTTTAATTTTTATGATTTGCAATTTTATAATTCTCATTCAGCGAGATATCTATGTTGCATTCACTTACCATAACGTACGTCACCGTAAGGATAACCAGAATTATTCGAGAACAAACTTTGTTGCTTAATTGTATCATATAGAAATTTACATCTGAACATAGCTAACGGAAATTCTATGAGCATGTATTATTAATCCTATACAACTAAAATGGTCATTACGCGAGAGAAAGAAGTGTATAAAATGTAGGATGAAATATAAAGTTGAGAACATCTACAACGTTCCCATAAAGATTGTTAATCAAACTCATCCTTTTAATTATTGTGTATATAATATTAAAGTTGGCTTTAAAAACATCACGTGTATATTTTGAAATAAAAAGTTATATAATTTTGCTCAAATTATATATATATAAAAATTATATATATATATATAAATTTGTTCTTGAAAATAGGGAAATTATGGAATGATCAGACTGTGTAGAATGGCTGCTTTTTCGTTAAGAATAAACTTTTGTAACAGTTCGTCTAAAGGGTCAATTCCATCACGAGCTGCTTGTCGCCTCATCGCCTGCTTCACTTCTTCGCGTACTCCTTTATCAGCTCCGCGAGTAGCAATGCGCCGATCTGTAATATTTCAACCGAAATGTAATCAAAGTAAGCGATAAATGCGACGAATAGATTCTATGAAGTATACTTTGTACTATTCCGGATGCAGTTGCGATATCCAATGATACACCGCCACCGTGTTCGGTCCACAAGTACGTCAATTCTTCTAGAATATCAACGCAAATGATATAAGCTTGAAATAGCGGATAAGCAAAGGAGCCACGATTGATAATTCGTTCTGTAATTGTAGTTAAAGTACTAGCCTCTTGTGGCCAGTCGATTTGCATTAAGACCAACGCATGTCCTATAGCCAAGTCTCCAACTCCTCCGCCCAAGGAGAAGTTTTCCTATCGAAAAAAAATACATAGTTCGAAAGAAATATTCAACAGAAATTGGTCATTTTAATTGATCAATTTCCCATTACCTTTATCGCTGAAAGTAACAGCCTGCAACAATATTGAATTATAGGAAAACGTGCGATCGTTAAATAATGCAAATGTCTCGCACAGGGTACTGTTAAATTATGCGACACTTTACCGGACGCAGAAGGCAGCGCGTTAACTACTAAAACTATGTATTCCAACATTCCCTTGAAAAAATATTTCATACTTAAGGATATTAGCGAACGAATGTGAAAAAGATGAAAAAATATGGAAATGTATTAATACCTTATAATCTTTTAAGAGAAAACATGTATTCGCTAAACGAAGATTAGCAGATAAACTACCTGCTTCTTGTGATAATCTTGCCAATACTTCGTGATGCAACCCTTTGTACATAGCTAAATCTGTTAGAAACGAGTTCAGCCATGTGTCTAACCGAAGTTGCTGATTTAATTTTACCATTTCCCTTTGTAGATAATCGCTACTGTGTAGTAAGTCCCATAGTTTCACGGCCAATGCTAAACCATTACCGCTATAATCTCCGTCGCTGGTTAATGCGATTCCTCCATTTTCATCTCTCTTGCGTTTTTTCAATTTTGGTTCTATTTATTAATAAAATTCGTAACTAATAACTCCAGATAAACTACTAGAAATGTAACTGGTATAAAATCTCACCAGTAGGTGAATGAACACATTCTCCGAATGCCTCCACCAAACAGTACATAGTTTCGTCATTGATAATAAGTGAATTGTGTTCATTTAATATTCTTAATAATACAACCACGGTACACATTAATAATTGTCTAACTATCAGCTCCTCGCACAAGCTTGTTGAATGGGCAACCGCATATTGCTGTAATCTTTCGCAATATGTATCTCTATTCCAGGGCATAGAAAACAGATTGCCCAGTTCCCAGCCCAGCTTTTTTCCAATTAACTCTACCACTTGAAACAGTCTGTCCCATGGATTTTGAATCTGGTTATCTTGTGGCTGTTGTATGTATGCTAAATAAAATTCAACCGCTTTACAAAGTAGCCTTAGGCAAAGCCTTGGGTTCAGTTCTACGGGTGCAGTACCAAGAAGGGGCAATGCATCACAAGCTAATAGTCTCCTGAACCCATTTACTGCACGCCCTGGATGACTATGTTTCTCTGCAGTGAGTAGAGTTTCTACTAAACGTGGCTGTGAACAGAATAGTAAACAGTTAAGAAACAAGGTTACTAATATAAGAGTTTCGAAGATGTTATTGAAACTACTTACTCCATGAGTTGCTATTGTTTGTGGAAATCTGCGCAATAACAAAAGCAATAGTTTACAATGTTCCATTGTATCTTCACTATGATCAGCAGTCATAACAAGTAATCTATGCTGAAGTTCCTGAGGTACATGTTGGAACATCTGACATAAAAATTCTGCCTCGGGATCACATTGCTCTAAACGAAGACAAGCTGTTACTGTTTCTATCTCCTTCCATATATCTCTGTCATCTGGAAAATTCTGAAATCTGCGAATACAGATTTACACAATTCTTTTAAAAATATATAACTACTTTTATATTGCTATACATGAATACTTATTGTTCAAACACTTACATTTCGCTAAAACATTTAGCCGCTTCTTTCACATTTTTCGACAGCTTCTCTATCTGATATGCTTCAAACTGAAAGAATAGATATTAAATTTTCAGTTGTTCAATCGTACAAAATGTTTGCAGACTTAACAGACTAATTTTTCTTCTAACCTGGACTTTTGCACTATGAGGAAATAAAGATTTCGCTGTAATTAACCATGATTTGGCAGCGTAAATGTCAACCGGTAGTGCGTCTTTTGCACGCATTATTAAATAATCCTCTTTTGATAATTGATTATTATCCGCAGATGATGTTTTCTCCAACATGTTTTGAGAGATCTCGATTTCCTCGTACTCTTTACATGCATATAAATAGAATATTCAGCTAAGTGAACCACATGAGACTATCTGTAACAAAGAAATTATGAAGTAAGCACATATTGCAAAATATTCATTTTTATTAATAAGCAATTGTTGAATAGTTACATTATTCTCTGTAATAGTTGTCAATGGTAAAAGGATTACAAATAATTTGACTTACCGTTTCCGGCAAACATTTAACCCTACAGAATCATTTGTTATGAAAAGATTTCAAATATCCCATGTACAGTGATGCATCACCGCATTGAGCCATTTTCACCTCACCATATTGCACCTTTTTATCCCCACCATTTTAAGTCTATAGCTTCGCGCAATGAATTTAGGAAGAGAACCAAATATGATCGAGAGAGACAGAACGAAAGCAGCGGGCTCTATGTTGAGTGCTACACGGACGCAATACTGCTATAACACCAATCCTTGTAGCGGCAAAGTGTTCAAACTGATAAACAAATGTTACCGACAGTGCAATCCACCTAAAGAAATAGTAGAGCCTTTAGTGATAGAATACTAGAATTATTATTCTGTTGAATATTTTTCAAGTCAATGTCAGAAAGAATCATGTTTTCATTTTATCTAACTTCAAACTTTCTTATAAACAAAATAGACCTGTCGTGAAGTATGCAATCTCAGTTTCAATTTGAGCCCCCAAAAGCTTGTAAGTTATTCTTGGGCCGGAAGTAGTTCATTTATTTTCTGTTCAACTTATCAGTGTTACTAAATAGCGATATATCTGGTCTTCTCTCTTTCCAAAAATGTCATAAGTCACAAGTCAACAAGGATACACTAATGGGACCTACTCCTACCCGCTTTTCTTACTCTCTATGTTGATACGTACATCCCTACCATTTTACCGTCATCTTAGTCTACAAAAATTTATAAGACGTCAGATATATTCTTATATTTCGTCTCTAATAATAGGTAATTTTTGGTATACTCGATAATTTATATTATTTGGGGATTGTACTTTGATTAGTGCTATGTGTCTTCTATAAATCATGAGAATTTGACGGTCGAGGTAAAGTTGTTTTGAAATGCTTTTCATGAATATGAAATGAACATTATAATATTTCTATAGTATTTATTAATTTAATATAGTAACATCTTAATTCATAAACCAACGATACCCTATCAACCTTTTACATAGCATAAATACTCGAAATTGAAAACTACACATGTGTTCATATGGTGATATCTACTACGTTCGAATGAATTTCTACTCTATTTTAAAATATATTAAGCAAAGTTTATTGAAATTAATGCATAAAGTGAATGTGAAATTATGTTTAAAAAACATAATTTATGTTAAAAACGACAATATCATATAATTTATGGGCAAAGCATAAATCAAAACAAAACACGGAAGGTGACAAAATGTGATGCGTTTTCGAACGAGCGTATCAAGCAAACGTTAAAAATTTTTATTTTTAGAAGACTGTGAAACTGACAAAAGCGCGGCGCCATATTGCGTGCTTGTGTTTGGTTACTGTTCTGGCGCGTGGTCGAGAATTGTTATATTTAATTAATTATCATGTCCGATAATCAGGTGAGTTGTTTAGTTTCGATAAACCAACAGCTAGTTACAATATCTTACTATATGAATACAATGTAACATTGAAATGTTCGTTTATACGTTGAGTCTAATCGGTCTAACCTTGCGTATTAGGAACAAAAACCCGAAGCCGGCCCAGGCGACGCGAATTCCGAATACATCAAGCTTAAAGTCGTTGGAAACGTAAGAAACGACGGTTTTATTCCTCTTGCTTGCCATCTCTTACAATAATTCTCATTACTGACTTCATTGTTTCACTTTTTTTAGGACAGCAATGAAATTCATTTTAGGGTAAAGATGACTACTCAAATGGGTAAACTCAAGAAGTCATATAGCGATCGAGTGGTTAGTTTTTTTTTCTGTTGTTCAAATAGACGTTCAATTATTTCGAATTTTACCGTATATTTTATTAATGTTTTTATTGCTAGATACATTGTTTCAAATTACTTGAAAGTTTCAAAGAATTTTTGATAGAGGCAGTTTCAATTATCTTTAAACTATATGATTAGTAATTTAAAAATTCATTAGCTGTTGATCTTTAAAATAGATTAGTGAAATTGTAATGTCAATGACCTGAGTCTTGAATGTTTTAAAATTGCTCATCATATGTACTATGGTTTCATAAGATACGAAACTAGTATTTTATGCATAGAATAACCATTCACTTAAGATAATAAATTTTATGCAGGGTGTTCCCATGACATCGCTCAGGTTTCTTTTTGATGGTAAAAGGATTAACGATGATGAGACACCAAAGCAGGTAAATACAAAGTTCTGAATGTTTAAATTTCACCTATATACATTGTAGCAATAAGATACATTCTCGAAGCAACAATGTTATTTATAAAAGGGTCGTTTATTTTAACAATATTTTATTGTCGTTTCAGTTGGAAATGGAAAATGACGATGTTATCGAGGTGTATCAAGAACAAACAGGTGGTCACTACTAAGGAAATTAAACCTATTATTCAGTTTTAATATCTCTTAAAGTGAAAGTGACTATCATAAAGAAATGGACAAGTTTATCAGTATGTATATGTATGTTAAAAAGCATTATGTAATTTGGTTTTTTTTTTACGTAACATTTTGATGTGCTATTCTACATTCCTGTAATGAAGCAAGATTAAGGACCATCAACAGCCATGTTTCATACAACATAACACATTCATTCACTAAAAACAAAACAACAAAAAAAGAGAATTACGCCTCAATGTCATAAGTTTTGTTCTCTACTAATATCTGACAAAACAACAACAAAAAAAGAGAATTACACCTCAATGTCATAAGTTTTGTTCTCTACTAATATCTGGCAATGTATTCACTTTTCATAGATTTCTGAATTTACTAGATTTAGATTATAAAGGTTCAAAAAATAAAATCTTAGTTTCATTATTAAATCACAGTAAATATTTATATAATTCGAACAGGATTTTAAAAAATTGTTGCGTTTAAGATGCATCTATAATAAAAAAAGAAGTGTAATATTTTTTCCTTTGTCTTTTTCATATGATTGCTAAAGTAATGTGTTGTTTTAAACTTTTATATTTTGAGTGCATTACAAAGAAAAAATTTGTTGTTTTCCTTTTTCTTATGATAATCATGGAGTAGTAAATTCGATGTAAGTAATGTGGATGCTGCCTACAAAATCGTTGATATTAAACAATCGTATCCTGTTTTATGTTCTATTGTAATGGACAGCTTTTATTGCATTGATATTAATAGATTCCTATAATCCGAGAATTGGACTTTGAGTTGCAGAAGCTGAACTAAAGATTTGTGGATCTGTACTAAAATTTAGGAGCTTAATTTTTTTTTTAAGTACTCTGACATTTCTATGGGCATCCTCATTACAAAATACTTACTCAATGATTTAACAGGACATAATTAATTTTTACAAATTATAATAAAATTTATTCTTGTACAAATAAGTAATGTAGATTTTGTTTCTATTACTAATGTGTAAAAGTTGTTCGGAATTTCGTTTTTTACTATTAAGCAGTCTTATTCTTCGAACAACACGAATTTCTTTTCACAATTACATTAATTTACTGTGGTTCCAAAAAGTTTCTCTATACCATGATCGAACTTTTCTATTTTATAAAACGATATTATAAAGAGGTATAATCAGATTAATAATTCCTATTAAATTCGATTGCAGGTTTCATTATCTATTGTTTTGGACTATGCACGTAGTATGTAGATTACTAAATTATATAAATAATTATAAGTATTACACGCGTATTTTTTGTTCTTTATTTAAAGGAGAGTTCTGAAGATTATTACTATAACGATACTATCTCAAAGAATAGAAAAAATGGTGTACACAAACTTTCTAGAACCACTGTAAGTGGTAAACATGTTTATAGTTAGAAATTGTAAGTAAGGTATAACAATAACTTTAATAGTATTCCCTCATAAAAGTGCAAATTATCGTGGGTGATAAGAATACATTCACGTGAAGAAATTTTGAATTCCATATGAACAGCAGATAATGATTTTGATATAAACAGCATTGTAATAATCATTAAATTTCACGTCTCGCAATCATGTTTACATCTGGCAATAGTATAAAATACCTGTAATAATTATCTACAACAAAAAAAAATAAAAATAATCCTTCATTTTTCTCTAGTTATTTCATATGCTTAAGAAACGCCGGAAATCAAACGAAACGTTGTACATCAAAAGGAAAGCTTTTTATTTAGTAGCATTGCTTTTCTTTATACATTGAACAGAGTTGATAGTTGCTAGTATTATTTACTGTTTAGCACTTCGTTCCAACGGTGATATTCGCAAAAACCTTAATGTTATAAACGAGTATACCTAAAAATATTTTAACTATACACAAATTATCTTGCGTCTAATAATTCTAATATGTGGCGTCCTAACATTATTACATATTTACAACAACCTACATCTAGAAGAAGCAATTTCCTGCCTCAATAATTGTAGTATCACAAAATTCGAAATCTTCAACAGGAGGATTTTGTATGTAGCACAAACATTTTGGAGTGTTTTCACTCCTGTTCTTAATTATGTGAATTGTTCGCATAAATTGCTTCTTCTGAAGCAATAATAACTTACTTGCCACAGTTCAATCGCTTAATCGTTACTTTATGCACTGGTGCGAAAAGAAGTCAGCAAGTAGATAAATAGTTCGTCTGACAAAATGAATTTATATAGTTTTAATATACACAGCTCATAATACGCATCGGATATTGTCTGAATCACCAATCTTTGCTGTTTTTACAGGCAGTGGAAAGATTTTCTAATCGTATATGAAGTGTTAACAATAAATTCGCTTATCACTACACCACAGACTCTGATCAACCTTTTCAGACTAAAATTTTGTTAATTTCATATTCTGAATAGAATTTTCACAAAATTGTTTTATGTTAGAATAATTTCTTTTTTTTTGCGATTGAACATATACAGAAACATTTCCCTTCACCTTGTGTTTAAAAAACCATGCACACGCTGCATTTAACCGTTTTGCTTTTCCTGAGCATTTAAGAAGTCAATCAACGTGAAACATTGATCGTACAGAATCGTAATAAAATAAAATGATAAATTTTTCAAAGATTCAGTATTAAGTTCAATTCATAATCAAACTTAATCCAGAAACAGAGATTCGATATTCGAGACATCAGTCTTCCATTTTGTCATGTTTGCAGAGTGCATTGCACTCTTTTTCATTTACAAAAATTACAACGGTGCAATAAATTCTGTTTCTGAATGATCTGACTGTAATAAAAGCTTTAAAGTAACGACATTTTAGTAACCAATAATATAATTGCGTTAATAAATTATAGGAATAACGGATTTTCTTTTTGTATTTTCATTTTTCTCATCAAACAAGACACACAAGAAATTTAAAGTATCTAAAGAAAAAAGTATTAATTTCATAATAATTAAAATTTCAATCAAGAAATTCAATCGTTTCCATCTCTGAAGTACAAATGCTACATGTTACATAAGTACTTTTTTTCTTTTTAATTAGGACATCATGTATATATATTTATATATGTATATGTTCTTAAATAAAATGTACACAGTTTAATTCAAAACATACATTTTTTCAGATATAATCTTTCAGGTGGTATGACTATAAATAACGTTTTTTTGTAGTTTAGCTCTCACCTCGTTTTTTATAATACTTTCATTCAATTATTATATCTACTTACTTGCATCATAATAAATATAATATCCGTACAATATTCGAGCTATCCGTTAATTCTTAAAGCGCTGTTATTTCTTGGCGAAGCATTGTATGGGAGAAAACCAGTTGAAGTTCTTCAACCCGTTTAAGAAAATTAGCGCCTTGGGACGCGTAAGAAAGGTCACAGCGCATCGCGATGCCATACCCATGTTTTTTTCGTGTGATCGAACCTATGCGTCAACCACTGTTGTTCCAACAATTGGTATCTATCTTGACTTAGATACAAAGGTTTCCCACGTCTACAACAACATATGAAATAACATATTATGAACATGATTCAATTAACGAAACAATGAAAAGTCAATTTACGTACTTTAGATCTTTATCTTCTTCTTCAAAGTCGTCAAGATATAAAGATCCCCACATACAAGCACGCCGACCTCTTATCACAACAATATAAGTTGACGTAACCACCAAATATATTCCAGTACCAGTTCCACATTGAACTGAATGCTACAAAAATCATATTAATTGTTATACCAACAAATCAAGAATTATTGCATCAAATACGAAACTATATAAAGAAAGTTCTTTTATAACACATACTTGTACAGCTTCACAGACGTTCTTCTGTTTACAGCAGTTTTGTTTCAAGCAAACAATTGTGCCGCATATCAGACAGATACTAATCTCTCGTGGAACCGAGTTACACTGCCAACATTGTCGTTCATGGTAATACTGAAGCATTAGAGAAACATTGATTAATCAATCTCGTAAATATTAAATGCAGCTAAAGAATCTATATGAGTTGTATACAATGCGTACCGAAAACAACTTTTCATATTCCCTTGGAAGACTGAGTAACTTGGGTGTTTGCCACGATATGTGTTGCTCCATTATCAGGCATCTCGCGATATAGTTTCTACTCACAATCTCGAGGCACTGATCACACCATTGTCTGGGCACCGCTACACTAGCCTCACTGTTCTGCCAGTTCAAAGCTACTGTCGAATTGAATGTATTCCAATCCATGCCCTCCGATACTAATTCCAAATAATAAACTAATCTCACGAACTCAGTCTCTGGTGTACTAACTAGGGGTAAGGGCTGTTCATATAAATGGTAGCGAAGCAACGCTGCTACTCGCAAGAATGGTAAGCACAACGATTGTATCTGACATAAAAATAAAATGACAGTATTAAATAAATAATATCAACGGTTCTGCATTCTCTAAGTTAAAAATTAACAGCAATGTACATACCTGTTGTTCAATCTTATGCATGTTCACCCTAACGCATGCTGGCGTCAACGGTTTGTGCACGTGGTCTGAACCATACAATAAACTCCCATTGAAGTATTCGATAACTGTGTACAGTATATTCTCTAAAGACATGGAATTACGATCCACGGTCTGGTCTCTCCTTAAAATTGCGTTTCTTCCTGCCGGCGACAAACCAAAACTGATTTGAAGTACCACTTGGTAGTACAACAAGTTGTAAAGTACTTTTACTACAGTGGAGAAGTACGCTGAAATTCATTGAATACGTTGAGCATTGATAGTCGGACTGTTTAGATCATCGAACGTCACGAATCGCCAATAATTCAATACATACTCTGATCCAAATGAAGAGGAAGTAACAATATGAATTGTATTAGGAGAGCAGTTGGATGAATGAGAAGCAATGGAACTTCTCTCTCGTGTGGCCTCACGGCAAGTGAAGCTACTGGTTCCGCAGGTATTCCAGCCAGTTGCTGCCAAATGGGATGCACTGGCCACGAAGTCAATACTCTTGCATGCATCGCCAGAACATGAAGAAGTGCAACTGAAAGTATAACAAAAATGTGAGTAACATAACCATCAACGAGCAGCAATGTAAGAAAACAAAGATATTTACCAATACAGTCACGTTTTGGCGTTTGAGGTATTGTAGTAGGTGATTGAACGCACAATGATCCACCACGTTGAATAAGTTCAATTTCGAAGTTAGTCCGAGCGATAGAAGTTACGAAAGAGAACAAGTTTTGGTGACTAGGAGATAAAGATGAGAAGTGTCCATCCTTATTGCTTGAGCAATTCGTCATGTCGTCCATGGATTTTACCATTGCCACGGACAAGTTTGACCGGATCTAAACGAAATGTGAAACGTTACATACAGGTTACATTGCGATGAATCAGCACCGAATTGGAAAACTTACAGGATTTTGTTGTACTTCTTTCAACAAATTATTTAACTCTAGGAGTATTGTAGCAGTCGATGCGTGATGCGACTGCACCACTGCTACACACTCCCCCAATTGCGGAGAAAGTGGAAGGACAGAATTAGCTAATTGCCTGCAAAGCGGACAAAGATATTCGCCTCTTTCTACAGCAATATTCTGTTGTCTTTGATGATTACGAAGAGACTGTAAATACGACTTTAAGCAGTCCAGATGTAAGTGATGACCACACGTCTGAACATGGACTCCGTCAGCCTTGCACCAATCGACAGTTAACACCCATGTGTTCTGCAAAATATTAATAAATATCTACACATCTTGATCTATAGACGTTTGTAGGTATTACGAGTTCGGATTAAGGTAATTACAAATGCGAAAAGGTGGTTTATGTCGTCCATTCTACGGGTCCAATGTTCCCTACGAGTGTCACCATGTTCTGTAGGCGGGTCGTCGTCAGAAGTGCGTAAAACTGGTCGTTCCGATTGCCGCCGTGCATGACTAAGAACGCTTGTCGACTAATTGAAAAGCATATAATGAGATACCAAACTAATATTACAATTAAAATCAACTAACAATTAAAACGTATATTTATTACCTGAATTAATACAATGAGGCCCATTGGTGCATCCTCACTGGTGGGAGTAGTTTGATTACAAATTACACAATCGTATTCTTTTTTGTTCGTCAATTTATTTGCATTGTCCTCTTCGATACCGTCCATACTAAATATTCCATCTCCTTCGTCTAAAAATTGTAAGCAAATAATATAATTTAATTGATTATTCTCCCTTCTTGAGAATTTTAATTTTATTGCTGCACCATACCTGTCTTCAGTGCCTTTTCCATGAACTGCTTTTGTTTGTTGGCAAATTCAGCCATCACCTTCTGTTGCCTCTCCTTTGCTCGCCTTCGTCTCTCTTCTTTCTCGCGACGTTCTTTCTCCCTTTGTTTGTCCTCACACGCCTGTGTAAGCGGCCATAATTTGTTTTTAGTTTCAATAATAGCCTCCTTGCACATAGGATCTAAGTTCGCTATTTTATTAAGTAGCTGTGAGATGAAGAACGGTCCGTCGCCGATTCTTGACTCCTTTGGCGAGGTTGCTGAACTACTACTGCTAGCTTCGTTGTCAGACATTGTACACTGCTCAAGATTGTAACTATCCGGTACACCCGATAGTTGTGAATGCAGTTTCAATAATAAAGAAATTATGCTTTCTCCTATTTTTACTGCTTTCGGTTGTTCTCTCTAAAATGAAAAAAAAAGATTAATTGAAATCGTATATAATTTGAAGCGATGATTAAACTCAAATTTTTACCATAGGTTCTCTTCTCTGCAAGTGTTTATGAGAATTTGATGTTGACGGAACAATTTCGACAGTCATACCAGGAGATGTATACATTCTTTGGACAGCAACTATTTCGTTACCAGCCATAACAGCGGGACGTTGAGGTGCTGGTGGCAATGCTGGTCGGCCACCGACCATATCTATGTACAGTGAGGAAAATTTATCTCAAGACATGAGTCAATATATAATTTTTTTCTTTTAACACATGCTTTTTGAATGCAAGTTGACAATAAAAGTTGTGTTGCATCAGAGAAAAAGCATATGTGCAACATCCAATATTAAGGACACAGCTATGGTTAAGAAGACTAAGAACAACATACTGTTTGGTGAAGGAGGTGGTTCAAGAGCAAGGGCCGTGGACCCTTCAATGGATAATGGCAAAGCTCGATGAGGAGGTATTATATCATCTTCATTGTTAACATCTGATATAGCAATAATTCCATCTTCAGGTACAATAGTCATATGAACTTGGGCTACACATAATAAAAGAAGAAACAAAACTAATGTCATTGCATGTAATTACATTACATACGTACTACACAATATTAAAATCTAATTGACATCAAAACATCATTTTGGAATCAAATTTCTTGTGCCATGTCTTAATTACATAAATTTGTAGCTTATGGTGGAACTGACTAATATATATATATATGAGGATGTATAATATATATTTTAAATATTAGACACTCGATTAATTAAAATTTTTTTTTAGTTTATTCTATATGATTTATTTTATATAATATATAGTCAAAGATCACTTACCATCTGTTGCTGGTAAGGCTGGTAAAGAAGGTGGGGATGGTAGACTTCGGGTTTCAAAGCATCTTTCATCTGCTCCATTATTTAACATACGCGAAGCTGCAACATCAGTCATTTCATCTTGAACATCATACTCTAGTTCGTCTAAAAGTAAAAAAGTTTAAAGGATTGAAAGAGGAAAATAATAAAGAGAATCGTTTACTAACAGTTACGCTTACTTTCAGAACTTTCTGACTCTGATTCTTGTATGTTCATTACTCGTGGTACCACAGTCCTTAAATTCTCAGACAAATTATCAGTTGCATAGAAACTATCCAGATCCATATCCTTTATCGCACGAGATGTTCCATCACTGGTATAATGACACAGGCGTTTCGACTAAATAGAACAAAAAGTAAAGCAAGTTAATTATGTAATTATAATTATCTCAGTTAATGAATTATTTATAGCGATTGTTTGTCTATAGATAGTTGTGTTCAACATTATATATACTTACAGTTTTGTCTGGTATTTCAGCAGTAATTACTGCCATTTCTAATAAGTAAATAGTCAATGCCATTACGTGTTCTGATATACTATGACCATACACAGTTTTGTAAAGGATTATTAAAATCATGGCATGGAAAACTCTGGTGCGCAATACAAGCCGTGGATCGTCGTAATCAAATGAAACTGGAGCTGGATGTCTGAATGGTGGCCATGGGGTAGCACTATTTTTCAGTTTGCCAGATTGCTTCACACTGAAACATTTATAAGAATGTAAAAAATATCATTATAAAAATATACATATATAAAATAAGATTAAACAACAAAATAAACTCACTATTCGGTGAAACGATCCATTGATATCTGAAAATCTTTCCTGTGCACTGCTCTTAATAAAACATGTAAAGGATCAAATAATTCATCCCACACATGTGGTTTTGGGCCATACATTCCCTGTTGCATATTTCCACTGGCTTCAAGATTGGGAGCCTTGTATTGTGCTATCTGTAAAATATATTATGTGGTTATTCAAGAAAAGTGAATGGATATATGTCTATATGTATATAAATAATGCAAATAAAGCATACATCAGCCAAAACAGATTCGAAATCTCTATTTTGTGTAGTTCCGCAACGTTCTGGCATTAACTCCATTAATTGACTGTGAGTCTTGTCTCCCATACACAGTAGAGTAACCATTTCTAAACCTGACATTTCAGTATCTGGTAAACCTACATATATATTGTTTAATTTAAAACATTTTCATACAATAAGGAAAATAAATTAGATGAACTCTACAATCTAATTTTAAAATATAAAATTAACAATGTGAATATTTACCTAGGTTTGTTCGAATGTTTACTATGGTAGCTAAAAATGTTAAACAGCTTTCCAGCATAGGAGTATCTTTCTCTCCTTCTTTATATTCATTTTGGCGTGTATGATACAAACAAAGACTCATCCATTCCTTTGCATGAAACCTAAATGGACAAAGTGATTAATTTCTATATTTTATTAATACTAAAATAAGCATATGACCGAATAATTACTTTTCAATAACAGTTTTCATGAAGACATCTGGTTGCAACTTGGTTGCACACACTTGCAGCAAATAGAGGTCTGCATCAACCATTGAATTACAAAAATTGGATTGTATATAAGTCATTGCTTGTCCTTTTATTTGAAGTCCATTACGAACCCATAAGCCATTCCAGATTTCATAAAATGCAACCTAAATAAAATATCATGGTGTTATAGGGATTGAAAAATCATTTGAAAAATTTTGGGAAACATAATTTTTATAAATACAAGCAGTATTATTCCAACTTGTGGTTGTAAAAAGATCGTTTCATACAGCATGCAAAGCTCATAAATGCCGTAACGGTGCTTTGATTGACCAGTTCAACAGAACATATTAATTTTCGCTCCTGTTTTATTTAAGTACGGTAGACCGTGAAATGTATTTAGGTAACATTGTTATTGCCGATAATCGACGTTCTACTGTAATTATTTTAATCCTTTATTATGCGATGAAATCGAACAAAATCAAACAAAATGGCAATAATCATAATGACATATCAGTATCGTTAATGGAGCAGAAAAAGTGAATGTGAAAAAGAATATCAATAACATTTACGCGATACAATAATACGAAAGTTAAGATAATTTATTTTCTTTCGGGAAATAAACATGTGCTATAAACACGTGTTTATACATCAGCATCGTGAAACCTAATAAGAATACCTAAAATGTGCGGGCATTCTTAAACTGTGATTCGTAGGTTCATGGCAATTCCCCCACTAAAGCGACCAATCCTGTCGCTGGAGGACATTACAGAGCACAGCGTTGTCAGCTTGCAACAATTCTGCCATCAATAGGCGAAGGAGAGGATCGTCAGTTACAGACGAACTAAACGGGATCCAGCCACGCGAAACGTAGCCAACATATTTTTCTTGAGATAGAGTTCCCTTTCTTATGAGTCATCCGTAATTATTTGAAATTTAATTAGCAACGAAAATGTGGTGAAAAGAAAAAGCCGTTACGAACGAAGATTGTTCTGTGACATGTGCGAAGGCTTCCCGTGAATCTTTCGATCGGAAATTTTGCGTTTTTGAAAAGTTTCGATAATTTCAGTGTTGCTATGGCTGCGACGAGATTGAAAACCATTCTGGTTTGTTTGTTAATCAGTTTAGGGCCGCCCGTAAATAGTTTTGATACCATGAGTATCATGGATATAAAGGATTTGTTGAGATTTGGCAAGGAAATGGCGATTGACGTTTTCGAATCGTGGAATATGATTCGCCAGAAAGAGCCTGGCGAGGAGAACGACGATTTCCCATTTGTTTATAGAATGGAGAGAGAACTGAGGAAACGTATATCATTAATATCGGATAAACTCGATTTTTATCAAGCTAAAATGGGAATGCAACTAGATTCGGTTCTAGCCAAACTGTTGACCGATCTACCGTTAGAAGAAGCCATAAACCATAAATTACGTTCGATGGATGCATATATTGAAAAAGTTAACGATTTATATACTAATTTTATCTTTTACTCCAAATCGCCCATAAATTACGAGAAATTCACATTGGAGGATTTTGCCCAAACATGTGTTTCCTCTAAGTCAGATGCTTTACCCGATATTTTAAGAAGTATTCACAGACTGTTAGTTCCTTCGAACAGCCTAAGTTTTGACGACAGCCTCCTCGTATTATTGGCGAAACAAATGAATGTAAGTATTGCTAACTTGTTTTAAAAATTTTAATTCAGAAATTGCTTCGAAAAAATGTATACTATGACGTAAACTCTGGAGAAAAACAGGATTATTTTCGAAATAAATTAATTTGTTACTATTTGAAATATCAACGATGCAAGGCATTTTTACACAGTGAGATGCGATTTTGTTTGACATTCAGAAGCATAAGAAGTAAATTTATATGAATTTATATCTTTTTCTGAAATATTATTGTCTTGGTAGTCGCGTCATTCGGTATTCAGTCGTTGGTAGTTGCAAGCTGCCATTGTCACTGGTATGTTAGTAACGAGAACCCTATCACAATCATTAAGTATAACAAGGTATTAAGTATAGCGGAATATTACGATGATCAAGTGACATCCGACAGTGTGCACCTATTCTATCCACAAACTTAGTGGAGATACGAATATAATGCAGAATTCACAGTGATAAGATCTTACGGTATTATTCTCTGTATTGAGATATCTGAACGATCAGACTCGAAAACAACGAACGGAATATAAATCTAAAAGCATTGAAATATCTTTATTGCACTTGTACAGCTAGTTGTTATCAACTTTTTGATAGTGAATAATGTGCGAAGGCATAATAGAAGGAACAATGCGAGCCGGAAATAAGACCAAGAATCTGTGATCCAAACACATCTGTTTTGTGAAAGAATAAATTCACACGATTTTCATCGCTTTGTGAAATGAATTTCGTTGAAAAAATCGAATCCAATAAAATGCTCTTTGTCGTTTGAATATGTTGCAATTTTACTACAACGAAAGGAGTTACTGTACAGTGCATTTCTCATGTTCACGATACAATGCACTTTGCACGTACGATTTAACAACGAAAGGAGAGTAAGAATGAAGAGGGGCATGCGCAGAGATACATAACACCATTAAAAGCCTGAAACGATTCGAAGCTAAGAGGGGGAGACGCACAGAGTAAATGACGGCGGACTCCTGCAAAATCCTCAGTTGAATCCAAGCAACTGTGAAAACCGTTCGCTGTGCTGTTATTTCTTTTGTTCTGTGTCAAAATCACGTTGCGAGATAATATCCTGAGAAACGGTCATCAAACGGACGTTTATACAACAGAACCTGTCGTGATAAAAGAGCCAGATAAACCAGATAGTGTTTACTTAAAGAACCTTCTAATTGTAAGAAAGTTTGCTACAGCAGTCTCTCCAGTTCCAATTTTCATTTATTACGATTGAAACTGTTCGAACGACAGCATTGACCCGTCGTGACCTATATACTACGCACGTCTAGTTTTGTTTTCTAAACATCAGCATAAATGTACGCTCGAAAAAAAAAACGGTATTGTTGTGGTTGAACATATTACAGTTCAAACAAAAAGTAAATATCTGTTCTTAAAGATTAAATATTCATTTTGTGGACAATCTTCAAAGTTATGTGTTGAGCGAGAAACAATTAGAATTATTCCTAGAATTCATATTTGTTAACGAGAGAATGCCGTACGTAATTCGACTTTCTGTAATAAGATTGCAGGATATATCGAGAAACCTTAGGCGAGTCTGTCTGGTTATGGCGCGACCGAATCTAGTTTCTTCCAATCTTTCAAATAATTTTCAGGAAAAACCTGTAAGGTTTAAGATAGGCAATAGCCTTGAGAAAGAAAGCCTGCTTTCTAGTTATTTCCACACGCGAAAGCGCGATATCAGGGAGTTTTCACAAGAAAAAAGTACCCTACAAAATGTTTATGAAATATTAAATCATATTGAATGATTTGACATGGCCGGAAGTTCTAATAATATCGGCCGGACATGACTCACTTTAGCAGTAATTAGATGGAATTTACGGAAAAAGGCATTAACAAAGAACGCTAATCCTAGGTAGTAAAGTAGAGTCTCACGAAACTACACAACGCTTGTCATCTTTCTGCGACCATAATAATTTCGTGTAGTGACGTATCTGATTTTCAGCGTGATCGGCACATTCGACCCTTACATCAAACATGGTTCACGTGTGTAGAACACTTACACAGATGCACAAATACACGCTAAACTATACTTTTTATCGCGATCAATCAATTGTGATAAATATAATAAAAAATTGGAACCCGAGAGCAGGGATAACGTTATATTATAAAAAGAATGTATAAAATTACTTGTCCATACGTAGGTACCGTGAATGATGATGTGTCGCGAGTCTACGTAATTCGAGAAAAACGAAGTTCAAAACGCAAACAAAAAATGAAAAAAATAAGAGTTTCTGCGTGCTTGCTTCTTCTGCCGGTAATTTGGAGTACAACATTTGGCTTGCAAAATGATGCTACAGCAATTGATGAAATGAGACAAATGCTCTATGAACACACGCAAACATTAAACAATGATCTACTTCAAATGAACCTTAATGGACTCGAGGCGGAGAAGGTCCTTATAAAAAGCTTTAAAGATTTTGGTGACGCGCTGGAGCGAAAGTATCCGGACTACGATAACAATTATGATCGATTAAACTCCATTTGGTTGTGGGCCCGGACGAAGAATGAAATGGGAGTGATCGAGGGGCTGTACACCGTTTTCAGACTAATGCAATATGAAATAATTGAGGAAAATGAGAAACTGGATTTACAGAAGTTAGCAAATCTTTCGGATGCTATTTTACACGATCCTAATTTCTCCATAGTAGACAAACTGACTCATATTTCTGAATTTATAGTAAATGATAAATTGTTCGTTTCGGCTTATCAGGTACAATATTTACAACGATTCAATCCATAAGATCAATCAGAATTTAATATAACTAATAATATTGTACACTAAGCAAGACCTTTATTAGGTTGGTTGATATTTTAGCTAACTTATATTTTGCGCAGGAAGCAGCATCGCAAATTTGCAGTGAACATCAATCTCTTCAACAACTGCTCTACAACCTATATGCCAGAGTTACTCTTGCAGAAATTCAAGGCTACAGCATGATTCAATTTTCCTACATGTTACTGAGAATGTATAATAGAGGTATAATTCCGGGATCTGTTTCTAATTTTGAGTTTACACGTTCTAGATTAATAGAAATGAAACGTCTGAATAAATTTAATGTAGGTTCTAACTTCACCGAAGAAATGGAGCTTGTGAAGCAACAGTATGCAATAAGAACGTCTGAAACTGTAAGAGCTGTGAAAACCGCCATGGCTTTTGCACCCAGGGAACTCTGGATGTGCGACTCCGGAAATCAAAAATCAAGTACGTATTTTTATTTACAAAGCGTCTGTATAACAAACTTAATTAAATGGTAAAATTCTTGCAGATGAAACGTACACACAACTAACACAACTGTTTCAAGGATTCATTGTAAATGAAGTAGATCTGAATTCACAAAGATCTTGTAGAGAAAATTGCCGTTATTATAGTTATACAAAGGTACATGGATGTTATATGAATCAATTTTGTGCCGAACAACCAAAATGCAACGGCAATGTAATAAATTGCGAGTTTGTCGATTCCGACATGTGGGTGTGTCCTTCGGTAATTTGAATTTTGCTTTTTTATCGATTTATGGTCGTATAACAAAATTTCTAAATTTTCTTTTTATACGCGTTTAATATTTTTTAGTCCAAGGCCAGTCATCGACGATATGAGTACGTAGAATACGAGAACGGTAAAGTGTTCGGCAATAAGGGTACATGCAAAAACAGTTTAACCAAAGTCGACAGTTGGTGGCGTTGGTTATTCTGGCATTGCAGCTATTGTTTCTGTTACTGTGATAATCAGAATGCAAAATCTGACCGGTATATTAGTTTGCATGAAGTTATATCCGACACGGAAAACAACAAGTAAATATATCGTTATAGATCGTACACTAAATATTGCTGATCCTTTATACAACTACATATTGTATCTTACAGGGTTGTAACAGGAATTAAATTAAAGAAAGTAAATCAGATAATACATATACAAATTCAAGAAGGTCAGCTATTAGAACGCGGTATCATCAATAAAACAACTGTCGCGTGGCAACCTATAAAACCATTTTCTATATTGGATAAAAATGTCAAGGATGGTGTTGACTATCATACTCTAATGTGGGAGAAGAGAGGCCTGGATCTAGACGATTTAATGGCGGATCAAAATCACCTCGTAACAGGTATGTACATTATTTAAAGTTCCAATTTCACGTATGAAAATACTAATTACGATATTCATCTTTCTAGGTCTTAAGTTTCGAACGATTGGATCTCGATTAAATCTAGAAATACAGGTGACACCGTTCAACTTCACAACAGGGGAATTGCTTCAACCATCTATAAACAGTTTCTGGATAAGCAACGACGTTACCGACAGGTAAGATTTGAGTTATTCTTTTTTCGAACAATTTTGTATGTTCACCATAATTTTAATTGACAGGTCGGAATTAGAATTGAAAAATCCTGATATACCAACGCGAGTTCAACTGCTATCGTTACCGAACTCGAAGAAAAATCAGTACGTGAATTTTGCACCCAGTGATAAAGTAATGGATGCTGCACAAAATACGATACCATTTATTGATATTCAACCGGTGGAATCAAAACCACCGGTTCCACTGGCAGGTGCCGGAGTTTTTCACAAAGGCAGATCGGGATCGGGAGGCTTTGTGGCTATGAAACTAATTACATACGACTTCTCGCCGCATTTGACGGTTGATTTACCACCCTCGCCACCAGTTATTAATTCTCCTCCATTAAGTGAAATATCTGTAGCATGAAACCACTAATATCCATATAACGACGTTTGTAGAAATTTTTTATATATTACTCTGATGTTCGCGTGCTCTCCATTAAATCATAATGAAACAATAGAGTTTTTAATTCGTTTCAACATGTATTTATGCAATTTGAATGTTAATTATATTCGTTCCCTGTTATTTCTTTCCACCATCATTGTGCCATTCTAGCATGTATATCGTGCATAAAAATTATTTACAATACTTTAAACACAATATCTAGTTTATACCATTAATCGTATCTTACAATTTGATGTTATGTTATAAAACTTCGACTGTCATATTCTATTATCATCGAAGATTTAGGTTTAGATTAAGAAAAAAAAATTTTACGTGATTAATCTCTATTAATTGCATATATAAAATGTAAGACAATCGGTTACGAAAGTGTCCTGTAAATAAGTACCTCAAGACTCTCTGATTTAAAAATAAAAGAAAATAAAAATCAAAACATTGCTCAAAGTTTTCTTTGTAATCAGACCACATCATTTAGATAGTTATGAGTTCATGATTTGTTTCCCAAAGTTTTCATGCGACGTTATAGAAGTATCGACAGTATTTAAAATCGAGTATTTAAAAAATGAGAGAATGTTAAAATGTACTTACCTGGACACGCAGAGGGTGCATCATTAGAAGGTGTAACATGTCGGTAGGAGGTAGCAAATCATTAAGTACGGCTCCTTGTTGACGAACCGCTTGACACATAAACACTGCGAAATATCGGTGTAGCGGAAGGTGAAACGACACCTGTGAGCTATCGCTCTGTAACAAAAATAAGGAAGATCATTGGAATACCAATAAAACCAAAATAACATTCAATAGTACTGTCTTGCCGTTCTTACATCGTTCGGATGAGTGTAATTAACAGCATCTAACCAATCTTGTAGAGCTATGAGACAATAGCTAAGCACTCTTCGACTGAGTGGCGCACTCTCAGGACCACTCAAATGAGAGACCAAAGCCCACATTGGATATGCGCTAGCTTCCAATTCAGCACTGAATGCTGCATAATACGTGTTCGGTTCGAATTCGATGTGTCCACGACATTCTCGCAGATTTACATTCATTCCTACAACAAGTTTAATCAACAGGTTTGAGGAATCCCCTATAATTGATGCATAAACATATACATTAAACGAGACATAATGGTACCTTGAAACATAGATAGGAAATGAAACCACATTTCCAAAAGTGTATCGTCACTCATAAATCGATCAGCAACAGGTTTATGTGAAAGAACATTATTTAAATCTGACACCAAGGGCCAATAACAATGTTCTTTCATTACTTGTCGTCCACAGTCTACTACATAATGAAAATTTTTATCTGGATCTAAAGAGAAAAAAAAAGATATTTAATTATAGAGCACAGCGCTTCAATATATTATTATAAAATTTACATACCATGTAAGGTATTCTGAATTAGAATTTTACTCATCATGTACTTTAAACTGATAACCATAACGTGCAATAAATTCAGTTGATCGACCATTCTCAGTGCTAGACTTTCATTGCTGAAAAGCTAAGATAGGAAATGCGAATATATTAACATTAATTCAGTGTCTATTATGGGTATTATTTTAGTGGACGAACCTACCTGCACACTAACGTGGACTATTCTGTTACTTAAAGTATCAGGATCTGATGAGCGTTCGAGCATCATCGAAATTCTGCTATAATGTAACACGAATGCAATAGTGAGTGCTTCCTTGTAATCTGGATCTGGTAACATATTCAGCAGCAGACAAACTAATTGTTGTGGAAATTCATAAACAACCGTCCAAAACATTAACTCTTCCAAGAAAGTAGTATGTTCTAGATATTCCCGCAATGATGCACATTCTAAAAAGTTATATTGCATTGTAATAATATATCTATTAATGGGTTAGCCTCATGCAACGATTAAAAAATCTCGACTTTTTTCAATTCTATTTTTCAAAAATATTGAAAATATTTTTAAATTTGTGAAAAATATTAAATTTTGCAAAGTTTACATCAAACTAACCCATTTATTGAAGATTAATAAAATGCAATAATTTACCTTTGTATTCATAAGGTGGTTCTGGATTTGGCAAAGATTTTACTGCATTTTGATATATGAAATTGCTATCTTGACAATAAAGGTCGTATTCTGGCTTTCCAGTTGAGACAGATGGATCCATGAAACATTTATACTTTTGTGGATTGGTGAGTGCTGATGTCATGACTTGTCTCATCAATGTACCCATTTTGTTGAAATCAAGAAGCATAGTTAAATATCCATCTGCATCTTTGATGGCATCTCTATAGTCTGGACCATGTAGTATACTGCAACATAAAAGAAAAGATAACATTATTAGAAATTGATATCTTATTTAAAATATTGGGAATATAAAAAAAAGTCACAACAAACCAGTTTTCACGCAAATGTTGAATAAGTCGAAGGATAATTCTTGGCATCATTGCATCTGCCACGCACAATAAATCTGTCGGAGCAGCCGATTTACAAACTGCAGCTTTTGGACCATGTCTATCACAGAATCTATGAGAGCAAATAACAGAACATAATAATTTCAGTGTTACAAAATATTTTTGTATAGCTTGCGATTCTTACCCCTCTTCTTTCATAACAAATGGATCACCACAATCACATGCTCCTCCAGCTTGGCTAAGAAACATATTGAAGTCATGGCGAAAATGATTGCCTTTCTTAAAGCATTCTGTGCAGAGAGACATACATGGTGATATACTACATGTACGGCAACGATATGCCACAAAATTTGGTGTCCAAACAAGTCCACATGTTGTAGCATTATCGTACATCCTCACTGAAATGTTAATATCAAATTTATTTTACATAAATAAAACCTGTATCACAGTATATAATTGTTACAAAATGTGCATACATTTTTACTGAAATTTATTACTATTGTGCTATAAATTTAGCCATTTATTAGACTTATTTTGTGAAGACTGGATGATAACATATTATTGGAATCAAATCCCATCAAAGTTTCTTTTTTAAACACTTTTATGAAAGTTGCATACTATTGTGTACAATGTGTATGACATTTGTTTTTATATGTTTTACATTCAACAGAATGCTATATAGTTCAAACATTTCTGAATGATATTGTAAACAATTTTACAAAGTTCAGTTCAAGCAATGCATCGTATTATCATTTCATTTAACAACAAGAAACACATGGCATAAGACACAATTGTGTCCTCAGACATTCGATCAAGATAACTAACTCTGTTTATAAATAAATCTGCAGCAGAGAACAGGGAAATCTATTCATTTATCAAATAAAGAAGGAGGAAATGTAAGCGGTACCTGTATTAGCAAATTCATCCGGCGTATGACCACCAGCCATCAACCACTTGCACCAATCAATGGTATCCCAATCATCAATGGCTTTACCAGGATTCAGTAATATATCCAACAACTCATTGAGATGCTGTGGATCACCAGTGTCAATGGTTGGTTTGCTGCATTCTGCATAAATATAAGCAGCTGTGAAATGTTTGCCTTTGTTCATTAATACTTGGGCCGAGGTCTTGGACGTCGAGGCCATCGTGAAATAGTTGACCTCGTACTGCGAGGATACCACTGGTCTCGAAGCGTGTTGCGGTATCCTCCGAGGACCGAGACAACGGGTACAGGAGCAATGAGTATTGGGGGATCAGATGATACCGACGTTAAATTTTCAGGAAGCCGACAGGTCAGCCGATCGTTGCCCAACGACTCGTAGCTTTTCGCGTGTCCCTCGTGCGAAAACTTCCGGGAAGCCTTTCAAGTAGAGGTAGCCCGCGAACCAAGGGATTCTCGACAATCTCCATATCAGTGAGCATCTCCCGTCAACTCTGTCCTCCTCATCAATTTTGACAGCATGACGAAAGCACCAAGGGACCGTTAACTTACACCACTCTCCGAAGCGACGGGCGATTATCGACCTTCAGATTTCGTGTTTCGACAAGTACTCCGTACTTGCACAATAATCGTTGTTAATACAACACACATCCGCATTTACGGGACGGCAAAACCAATTGACCACCAATCGTTCGACCAATTGACCACAGTTTATATTCTTCTACGGTACGTCTTCTTCTTTCCGATCAAGGGTTTATCTATCTTATCGACGGAACAGTGACAAAGTACGGGGTCCCCTCCGCGACATCGTATGAATCAGGTACTATAACGCGACATTACAGAAAATAGACGAAAGTTACTCTTCATTTTGATTAGCTCACGACTCACTGTTACAGTAGTGTTGGCTTCATAGTCTGGAACAATGAAAGATAGAGCACGCAAGTTTGCTTGCTTTAATTCTATCTTTTTCAATTACATTTTTTTATAAGTTCAAAGATCTCTTCACTGTTAGATGCTCAATTTATTGACGGGGATACAAAACGTGACGCCGTAGAATAATCTAAAACACGACGCTACGGAGAGGATACTGTATTAAATCTTTTGTTTCCTATGTATGACCTTGTAATTCGCGAGACATATTTTGATCGAGTTATTATATATAGTATTTTTTTACTATAATAATTGCAAATCTATAGACTTGAAACAATTTAAATACTGTTAGAATATAAATGTTTTGAATAAACGTGGCTGTGAGTATGCTACTTTATTTGTGTTTTGTGTATGTATGTAATCCAATCGTATACATTTTCTTGGACAAGTTGTATTATTGTTAAACAACGTCTTCACATTCGCAATAAGCAAAGTAAAAAATAGAACAACTACTATTAGCAGATAATGCGTATTAAATTAAATAATAAATAGTAACCGTCATTATATGTATGCCAGTTTAAATTCCAAGAACTTCAGCCAATCAATTTTAGGTACATTTAGACAGTGTAGTATGGTAACACTGTTTCCTAACTTTTCTTTTTCACTCGGCTAATCGAGCGTGTACGTTGCTGTGATAAATAAAGTTTTAAATCGCAGGTAATCTCCTTATTTAAGGTACATCCGATGTAAATTAATTATATGATAGAAATTATTTTTAACATAGAATCACTTGGTGATAATATTTGACGGGAAATATCGTGGCAAAAAAGTTTTAATGTAAGGTGATTAGTGGGTTAGGAATAGTGCGAGTTGTTTCTTGTTGCCATTGTTTTATCCATTGAATTTTAAAATAGAGTAAGCATCAGTGATCTATATATTATTTACAATACGATTATTGAAAGTTTAATATTTATTCAAGCAGATAAAATTGACTTGAATAGAGTCGGTTTACGTAAATTCGAGGTTATGTTTTAGTGTCACAAAATAAAGGCGATCTGTACAAAGCAAGTACAAAACAATAAGCAATACGTTTATAAGTATAAGAAATCTCACGGGACGTTTATTGTTTCAGCCATGGTGCGTATGAACGTTCTTAGCGATGCTCTCAAATCCATTAATAACGCAGAAAAGCGTGGGAAAAGGCAGGTTCTCTTAAGGCCCTGTTCGAAAGTAATTATTAAATTTTTGACTGTTATGATGAGAAAAGGTGAGAGCACACATGATTACTTTCCAAGCTATTTATCCATAATTTATTAAGTTTTAGAAATACATTTTATCGTTTATATTACAGGATACATCGGAGAATTCGAGATTGTCGATGACCATCGCAGTGGCAAAATTGTAGTAAATCTTAGTGGAAGATTAAACAAATGTGGTGTTATTTCACCCAGATTTGATGTCCCAATCAATGATATCGAAAAGTGGACCAATAACCTTTTGCCCTCTCGGCAGTTTGGGTATGTAATTAGACGTTTATATGGTTTCAATAATTTACAGATAAATTAAAATGAATTATATGTTACAGATATGTTGTCTTGACCACCAGTGGAGGAATTATGGATCATGAAGAAGCCAGGAGGAAACATCTGGGAGGAAAGATACTTGGATTTTTCTTTTAATTTTTATTTAACTCAATAAAAATTTCATAAGACATAATTAAAAGTGTTTTTACTATACCCACGACTACAGTAAATCTCTTCCATAAAGATTTCTCATTCCAGTTTTTGTAGATTATATGTATTTAGATAAGTTTGTATAAACTAGTCGATAATTAATGTAACATAAGGGACAAGATAAGGAATTAACTACATGGATCGTAGAATATCTTATTGAGTTTTCAAAACGCCGCGGTTAACAATTGAAAGCAAGTAATTCTGAATTTATAATATATAATTCTATAATCATTCTGAATATGTAATTATTACTATAACGTTTATAATTCCTAGTAAAACTAGTACAATGTTATTTGTCATTAATTTCAACAATAATATGCATTAAGATTTCGCGGAAACATGACTTAATTTAAACAATAATTTCAAATAAGAGACTACAGTTAGGACATACCGAACGCAATGCACGAAATTGCAGGCCGTTTCTGATTGGTCGCCGTATCTCTTCGCCGATTGGCCGAATACTAGTGGAGCCGTTCAGCATGCGCATGGTTGCAATTTCAAGTTTATTCCTCGAGTGAACGCGGCCGATGACGGTCAGTCAACAAAACTTTATAATTCGAACGAAACTCGCGAACGGATCGGGTTGCGCGTCGTGTCGTAAAAATTTCTGGTACTTAGTAGAATATTATAAACAAAAGTTTCTCGACCATACTCCTTATTTGTTCACGATAAAACTTGCGAGCGAATGTTCTAAGAAATTTAACGGTGTTGCCAGGTGTTACCCAGGTGAATGTGACCGTTTTGTGCTGCGTTACCTGGGACTTACCTGAAGGGACAAACCCACAGGGGATAGCATTGAAATTTGGAAGGTTGATCGTTCTCATCTAAAGCGCGTTCAACGACAAACAAGCTTTTCCAATAATTGTAAATTCAAGTGCAGTGACAGCTGAGTATCGGGATTTCGAACATACGCGATTTATGTTTATCGACGATCGTCGCGTTGTGTACAGTGTCCCGTAGATATCTGAAATCTCTTCTACCAACACTGTCGCGATTTCATTAAAAATTCGTCTACTATCTGACGCGTTCGTGACAGTTCCTCCTGTAATTTGTTGCATGTCTTGTAACGTGTCATCAGAATGATTCTCACGCGTTCTCGTATAACTATGAGAAAGAAGTGCGGAATACGATGGTGAATCGTACCCAGTGATCATCCGGCATCGTGTAAAATGTAATTTGACAATGGAAGTCTTTGGCCTCGACGCGTTGATCTGACAAGAAACGAGAGGAGACCGATCGAGCGTAGGAAATCGAATGGAAGACTCGGCTTTGATGCTACTCGATCCCGATCGTCAGTTTCTCGAAAGGTGGAGGAACCGCGAGTGCAAGTAAGAGGAATGTTGTCTCGCAGGTGTAGGTCGTAATGCTCTTCCGTTAGGTCTGCCGAAAGAAAACGCGATCGGGGATGCAACTCGCCGCGTGAACTCGAAAATGCGGAGATCGCTTTTAAGAATTATTTGTGCTGCTCTGTGTGACTCGAGACCCGCGGAGATTCGTGTATGACGTTCTCGCAGTGAAGTGCAAGTGGGGCAGAAAGCGGTTAGGCAACAGAATTCACCAACTACCATGGAGATACCGTGGAGAAATGCGGTGGTGGACCTGTCGACCTTCCTGAGCACGAGGACGCGGATTCTGTTTACCGCTGTCTATTTCATCTGGATCGCTGGCAGCGCCTGCGCCACTGGTGAGTTTTCGCGCCCATTTTCGTTTTATCGTCTTTTCGTTTTCAACGGCCACGAGTTATCGTGCTCTTCGACTTGTCTACAGATAATTCAGGATCTTGTTAAGAATTTTTATCGTGCAAACGGCCGAAATAAAATTGAAACACCTTCTTCTATTTCGCAGTAATAATTAAAAGAGTTCGTCTATTACATGTGTACGAAATATTAATTAAAACATATCAATCTTGACAACATATTACAAGGTTATTGAAATCGGAGATCTCCTTAAATTGCATAGGTATCGAATTTGTACTACGTAAATTGCCGACTGTAAGCGGAAAGAAACTTTTTCCATTTCATAAAGATAACAATAAAATGAAAAGGTGAAAGAAGATTGTTGGCCGAGTAAAGTACATTTATTACAGTTACGGATGCGCGAGTTATTCTCTCCTATTTCGGTGATAAAAATTAGCGAGATCAGACATGTCAGCGAGCATTTTCGCGACAGTAGCTTGTTGCCGGCGGTTACTGAAATCCGTCCTACCGTCGTACTATTTTTGCGCGACGGAGTACATATACAGCCATGTTCGGTCCGATGGTAATTGCCGTCATTATTACGTGGAAACGGTATTCGCTTTGTCATGAAACCAGCACGGGAACAGGATATATGCTCTCGGCGTTACAACGTGTCCGTGAGAAAGACGAATGTTCGATGTTAGCGTGGAATGACGGTTAGCTGACCATTTCCTAAAACCGGTCAAGCTTAATACGCGCCGATTTAAACATCGGTAGGTACATCGCTGAGCAGAGCAAACAACGATATCTCGGCGCTCGGCCAAATCGCTTTTGCATATGTATGCACATACGTACATACATATATGGAGCCGGTAAGCAAATGAACGATCGCTCCAAAGCGCGCTTTCCTTGTGTACATACATGTAGATCTAACGTTTCGACCGATCATTGCAATTACTCGACTAGGAGTAAAGAATGGAATAGGCTGGAAAAATTAAACGAGATTCAGGCTCTTTACCAGTTCGAATGTCAATGCGGTTCGATGATCGTGGTTGGTGACCTACTATGGCGATAGCTGGCGACGTGGCCACGCGTTCTCTGTTATCAAGCATAGTTTCGCTCAATTATAGAGAGGTAATGTGCGGTTACTTGATTTATTACCGCGATATTGATGGGTCAGGGTGCACCGGTGTCCTGGTAGCGTACACTCTGCACTTTATTATGCACCAAGGGCAGGTCGTAACGTTAAGTGGTGGCGCGATAATGGACTATAAGTTGTATCACGCGGTTAGGGTAGTTGGCAAATAATATCTCCCCTAAATTTTATATCGAGAACGATCCGCTGGGAATATTTCCAAGCGAACATAAACCCGAGTGTCGGTCACCTGATTCGCACGAAGATTGTCGCAGAGATGGGAAAAAATCTATGAAAATCTCCCCTCTGGTAGCCGGGAGCGTGGCGTAGGAGCCACCCTAATTGAGATTTATTACGACGTTAATCCGTCCAATTGTGTGAACGAAGTTAAACCGTTGACCTCTTCGTCGACGATTGGAAAGGATACGCAGCACGTGCCGCGGCGTCAGCGTTGGCTCTCGCTGTACATTCTGTTAAATAATGTTCACCGCTCTCTTAGAAAAATCTGTTACCTTCCATCCCCTTTTAATCTATCCGGTGACGCTGACACGTGTGTGTACCGTTCATTCCCTGATCGAGGATAATTGTATTAATGATAAACTTGCACCATGTATATACCCTTCAGTTTAGCATTTCAACCCCTAACCGCTTCAACTCGCTCGTTTGACTTGGTCTCTTATCAAAATGATATAATAAATATGCCTTCCTGTACTGGATTAAGCAATACAGGATCTCTGATTTCAAGTCTTGGTTACCGTCGCGTTGAATAATTATCAGATCTTAGGGGTGGCCCCGATCTATTTAAAGAAAGATCTATCCTAACGGTAGGATAGATCTTTCTTTAATTGCACAGTCCGTCGGGAGAGAAATGAACTCGAAATCCGACGGACACCCAAAGAGAACGAAAACAGTGAACAAACGATTTCGGTGTGGCCCATTTTCCCAGATTCGTTCCCGTATCCGTTCTTATCTGGCAATGGGTGGTATCTCAATAGGTCGCGGCGTTGTCTCAGGGAAATTTAATCAACGGTTCTCTGTTCCGGTTATAAAACCTCTCCCCTTTGGGACGGGTCCCGTGTCAACGAAACGAGACGAAATGAAACGAAAATGAAAGAGAAATGGCTGATGCCGCCGCAGAGAAGAAAAGCTTATTATAATTGGTTTCTCCGTTGGGTTCGCACCGCCGCAACGTGCAAAATAACAATGCGTGTACATGCCCGCCGAACGAAAGGGTCACGTGCATTGATACGCATGGAATTAAGACGGCACACGGACGCACGCGCTTCGATAGTAATTATCGATGGTACACACAACAGCCTGTTTCACGGAGAGTATGTGGCCGATACGGTGCGTAAGTCACTCGAGGACGTGTTTTTTCGTTACTCATTGGTGAATTATAGTGGGCGGTCAGTGGTTTTCAGGCACTTTGTGCACGCACATTTCTTTTCTGCAGTTTCCGCAGCCCTTCCCCCGAGCCATCGGACTGTTTCATAATATTCAAAGATATTTCCCTGACCCATGAAAATTTCTTCTTAATGCTTGAAACTTTTTTCAAACCCATACTACTTGCAATTTTTCTTTCGAGTATTTCCATTGTCACGGCTAGTTGAGGATCGCTGTAATAGAATATGTTCATGACTGAATCGACGGAAATAATAAGGAGAAATATACGAATGATGTATCATGTATACCGTTCATTTGATAATTGCTTGTACAATTTATCGGAACGTCATGTACATACAATAGCAAGCGCACGCTTTCACGAACGAAAGAGAAACTTTATCGTGCAATTATCATAATCTGCATTTTTCTAATTAACAAATATCAGCTTAGTCAATTAGCATAAAACGCTTCTTTACAGGTGCAATAGTACAAAGAGTGTGCACTTGGATGAATCAACCGGGTACAGAGATTTTCATAACTTGAATGAGTAGAATTATCCTACGTCGAAGCCTCTGGCGAACAGAATTTTCATAAAATTATCACTATTGTGTCTGCGGACAACAGTTCAACGACAATAAAAACGAAAAGCTGGCCGCGATTAAAAAAGTCGAGCAAGATTTTCCGCAGCGAGGGATTACTGCATACGAAAAATTGGCATGCATCGCGCATTCACATTCGCAATAAGAGAGAAAGAGATAGATAGATAGATAGATAGAGAGAGAGAGAGACACGGTAGCGTTCTTGCGTTTCCAGGTCGATGCTCGACATAATGTAGCCGGGTAAAGGGCATATGAATGCATTCTGGTGTGAAGGTAAATCGAGGAGCGATCCCGAGTGAAAAGCACAAAGACAATGGGGACGTTTTCGGCGTTTACATCCCGCCGGAAAATGAAAACTTTTTTTCCGTTAGATCCCTACATCTTCGGAGAACCCTTCACTCCCTGAATAACACAGAATTCGGTTCGTCGTTAATTATTTGCGGCAACATCAAGTGTGTCACTCCAGAGACCCGCAGAGAAATTTATTGGTGGTCAGAACTGTTGCACAGCAGAAGATTACGAAGATGCAATAATTAGAACAGACGTTTATGCAAATGTGGACATTCATGAGTTGACACGACATAGAACTGACTCCCTGGTCTTTACATTATACTTGACTCTATTTTTTAATTTTTAGTACTTTTAAGATTCAATTCACAGAAGACGCATTCATAGTTTTGGCAGCGATTGAACATCTCCAGAAAAGTCGAATGATTTCGGCGGTCGTTCGCAGCCATCGCTGAGATGCACGGGGACAGAGCCGAGGAAGAGGCACCTGGTAAAAGAGAGACGAGCGCTATAGAAAATGGTAGAGTGGAACACGGAGGCCAATACACGAATGGGGTGGGGAAGACCGGGGGTACTCGAGGGCCAGGTAAAGGCCCTTGTCCTCTATTGTGCCGTGGTTCGAGCTGACGCCAGTGATAGATACCTTTCCTGGCATTATGTACACCCATACCAGCGAGCACAGTTACCTTTTACGCGGCGCAGGTTACCGAACGTAGCTGTGCCGCCCTTTTTATCCAGCGACGTAGCCGACCGGTGACCACAACGACCTGGAAACACGAGAAATCCTGTCTTCCCGACGATTTAATCCGATAGCTGGACGCCAGACGACGTTGGTCCGATTCGCGTAACAGATTGTCCTGTAGCCGATCGAACGGGAATTTTCAATTAGGCCTTTTAGTCGTTCCAGCCGACGTCGAGTTTGTTCGTTCAGCTTTTGACGAAATTCGACCGCCTTTATCTACCTGATAGCACCGTCTGTCGAGACAAATTTTCGTTCGATGCTTTTCAGCATCGTTACGCAGCAATTACACTTTTAACAGTCCTTTAAATCGTATTAAATTTTGTGACATTAAAAGTATTCTCAGCGATGTCGCGCGTCAGAAGGGTTAATAAGAAACCTATTGTCTCTCTCTCTAGCGAGCAAGTTCTTTTTAATAGGAAACCGATGAGTTATTTCGACGGCGGTCGCCAAGTAAGACTGCAATTAATCGGAACAAAGAGAAGACTGTAAGGAAATTTATGGAGAGACAAAAAATTGGGTAGCTCCTTGATTGGAATTAATTACTACGAACACAATTTTTTTCGCCATTCGGTGATCCACTCCGTGTCCCGTTATCTAAACGACAATCATTTATTCTTCTCGTTCTTTTTGATACCCCCGTAGGATCACATTTCTTTGTTTTGGAATTGCGGGTGGGATGATCGTTCGGTTTACGAAAGCAGGAAGTCATTACCGGCAGTAACTCGGCGAGACGGTCGTTTTTAGAATGGAATATGTAGATCCTCGGATAAGTTATTTCGCGGGGAGGTGGATGCCGCGTGAAAATGGTAATTATTGACGCTGCTGGCCCGGTTAGCATGCCATCGTGTTAACGACCGCAAAAATCACCCCCCTTTTACATCGCATTCCCCCTTGCAAGAGCCTGGAATCCACTGGGTTAAATGCTGCAGAAAATATCTCTATAAACTGCGAGGATACTTGCAATCAAACCCCGTAGCTTTTATCTTTTGATTCATGTGATTTTAATGGTACCAGGATACGGTATTCCCGTAAAAAACGAATTGTTCAACGCGGGATGTTGATAGCTAGGCCAATGTTGGGTCATCTCACACGAAAATTCCTCCACTCTTTGCTCTTGGGCTAGCTTACTTAATCGATACTTTTTAGAATCGATAAATCATAGTCTTAAGTCCGTCAGGAGGCTTGCGAGAGGTTCGAAAATCGATTAATGGGTGCATCAGGTGTTCGCTAAACCAGAACGAAACTCTCGTGACCGGGGTCGACCAGGACCCATAAACTCTGTCCATTAGACGATGGCCCGGACGCCGAACCAGGCGGTCCAGCGCCATTAATTTTCACTTCTCAATGGGCGCAGATGCGGGAGAGAAAGTGGTTGCATTTTCTAATAGTTAAATTGCCGCGATCGTTCTATTTAGGCGTCGTTACGTGGCAATCGCGCCCTTCGGCCCCGTCTTGCATCGGTACACAACCGCTGCCAACAGGAGTCTCACATGATCGCATAGTCCGCGGCGGGCTGCTATCTCCGGTAAGCCGTTTCCATCGTTCGCCGTAGGTTGCACAAGGGATCCCCGGGCCCTTCGAGTATGCAGCCGCGTTGCTCTTGCCGCGGGGACGACGAGTACGTGTCTGAATGCCCTCCACTCGTCGGCCGGATGTCGCCCCCTCCTCCGTATCCTTCTCTCCTTTTATTCCTTGGTCGCATCATCTTCATTATCGTCGTCTCTCCTCGTTCCTCAGTTTCCCGGTGAACTCGCCTTTTCTGTCCCTTCCATCTACCTTCTATCCGTCAGGGACCAGCCTTCTCGCGTTTCCGATCGTCGCGATTCATCCAACGTTCGGTTCTTCTGCGACATCCCTTGAATTTCAGGCTATTTTTCGTTTGAAACGATCGCTTGTTCCCTTAACCATTCGCGATCGAAGCCACTTTAACTCGACATATCCAAAATAGCTAATCTGTCCTACGATATATTTATTTTATACAGCCTTTTATGAGCATATTGTAGTAATAAAATTAAATTCGATAGTGACTTATAATATTAAAATTAATGTTGGCAATATTAATTTTGAAACGTGACGCGAAGTAGCTGGATATAAATGATTTACCATCTTGATCTAGCTGACTGGCAGCCTAGTATTCGGCACAATTAGGCAGCCGCTTGAATCGAATCGGACCTCTTGACGCGGAAAAAATGCGAGGCAAATAAAGGGAGTCCCTTGGACGGGCTTCCCAGGCGATCGTTCGTCGTAATTCTCATTATTATTCCCGTTGGAGCAGCGATCTAGGCGCGTAAAGAGCCTCGGCCAGCCTCGGCCGGCCCTGTCGTCTCGTGGTAGCCGGTGCAGAGGCCACTGACCGCCCCCGGCAAGGCTTTCTCGTCTTCCACTTCTTCGTTTCGGTTTTGTTCTTCGTTTTCCCGCGATGGGACACACGTGTGTGCGTGGCTTCGACGCATCGGCATCGGCGCACGTAACTGAACCCCTCGCGGTCCGCTTTGCCACCTCTCTCTCTCTCTCTCTCTCTCTCTCTCTCTCTCTCTCTCTCTGCCTTCTGCGGGGTACGATCGGGACCAGTTTCTCGATGGAAGAATAGGCGATCGACTGGAATGACGGACTATCGCGGGGACAGCAAGTCTTATGGCCTCGTACCGAGTAGATTCTGCTATTGATCACCTGACGTTCAATCTGCCAGAGACAAATGGAGAAACTATAGACAGTAATTCTTTAGAACTGTTTTCTTGATCCGTTTAATAACCGAATGTTATCTAGACTGTTACGTTTCATGGAAACACGTTGGCCTTTCTTAGTCAAAGGGTTAATATCGTCATGAGGCGCAGAAGGTGTTCACCAACTGGAAATTCTTTATCGACGACGCGTCGGTGAACTCTGATCTCGAATCGCGCGGATCAGAGAGAACGATCGGTCCAACGACACCGTTCACAGGTGCTAATCAGTTCTCCGGTGCTCATCAACGCTCCGTTCACCGAGAACGAGCTCCTCCCGGAGCATTTCGTCAAAACTACGGAAACGGTGGTTCTCGGTTGATGCTCTCGTCATGTTGGATCCATAGCGGCGAATGGCTTTATTGTTTAAAGCATGCCTTTCATAGGCTCGTCACACCCAGGGTCTCCTATTTTCTTTCTTCTTCAGTTTTTCAGTCTCCTAGTTTCTCTCCTCTTCTTTTTCGGGTCCCGAGGCCCGCGTTTCACTCGGTTCTTTTCCTTCCATGGTCTCTCGTGTTTCGCGTAAACAGTTCCGCTTCGAGATGTATCCGGCTGTATTGAAACCGTTCTCAAAGGGTGAAACAGATGCGCAACAGAAAGGAGAGGCATACAAGCGGGGGCGGCGGCGCGGAGAGGAGCGGGCCGGGGGAATATCTCTTTCAGCCGGGCCTCTTCTATAAGCTTCTTTCAGCGGCGCGAAGCCTGCCCTATCAAGAAGACGGTCTTGAACAGCTCTGAAATTCATGAGTTGAGAGCGACGCCGCGCCGGGAAGCGAGACGAAGCCCTCTAATCCTTCGCGTCCGCGTATAATCAAGCGGATGCAAGAATCGAATCGACCAGGAATCGTTTCGGAACGCGGCTCCGAGTGCTCTCCGATCCCCGACGAATACGGGAGGACCTTTTGCCGGGAACGATTTATCGCGGCGCTTGTAGTACACGGTTGCGAGAATTAAGGGATTCCTTGTGTTACGCGCAGGTGTTGCTTCGAAGGAACACGCGGAATCCTAGCGAGGAACTCGCGAATCCTTCCAGAAACTCGTTGGAACTTGCGACAGCCGCGAGAAGTTTAACGCTCTTGGGGAAAGAGCAGATTAATTGCCGCGGAAGGGATGCAATTAATGCGTGGATGTTTCCGATTTTTGTTGACTTTCCTAACACTAATACTAATTGTACGCTGGCTATTCTAATGATTTTTATTAATAAAAATAAAAATTATAACGTAGGAGAATTTTGGATAAAAATTTGATCAGCTTCGGCTGACGGTCATCTCACAGGCGTACAAGGGTTACTTTAAAGTGCCGTAACTTCGCGACTAAAAATCGTAGCCTAGTTTATTTTTTTTTAAATTAAAGGGAAAAGAACGCACTCTATTCGGCTGGAGACCGCATCCTCGACAAAAATTTTACAAAGAACGAGCATGTTGTCAAACCTTTGAAACTTTGACTGCGGATCCACCGAATGCAGAAAATGATGGCGCGTCTAATGGTGGACCGTCTCCGTGATCGGTTTGAAAAGGGGACGAGCCAATAAGCTTTCCGAAACGATCTGCAATCCCTGCATCGGTATGCAGCGAAGGAGACCGGCGGACGAGCGAAAACGATTGGCGAACGACCAAGAGTCAATTTGCCGAAAAAGGAGAGAAAATGTTTCGCAGTATCACGAGGAGAAGAGACAATGTTCCCGGTCGAAAATCTGCATCGATCCACAGCGACGGTATTCTCGGTATCCGTTGTCCGGTCGGTTTCCATGTAACGGTCTCATCGGCCGAGACACACGGGGTCTCTCTATCGAGTCTTGAAAGGATTCCTTTGAATCGAGTCATTGCTCGCTCATGGCTCCGACGCGAGTCCGGTTTAGTCACCGCTAGAAAATTCTACTCTCCATTTTCCATAATTCTTTCGGAACTTGTGCGTCACGAGCGCGATCTATAATTGCCTGCAATCTGCGTGACCATTCATACAGACCTTCGCGATTTCTCGTTTCATTTTGGAAAGGTGAAGGTTGGAAAACGCGAGTGTTTGAGCGACGATTGGTAGACGATTGAACTGCTAGATTCAATGTTCGTCTATTTCTACGATAAGTAGTCGCAATAAAACAGCCACAGGTATCCGAATTAAAATTGTCTCTGAAAATGAGCAGTCTCTGCGTCAACCACGAGAATCAGGCATCCAGCCACAGCATTTGTGCCTTCCTGTTCATTCTTTTCCGCGGAAGCATAAAATCATCAGCCTGGTCGCGGGTTTTAACTGTACAAAACAATTACTAGAATATCCACGTAATGATAGGCAGTTAAGCTCGAACGTTCCGTCTGGCTGCGACGCGAGCCTAGGAATGTGGGAACCGAATAACGAAGAAAGTGCACCGAGCAAATGTTTAGATCCCGTTGCGATCCCGTTCGCGAACACGCTTCGGCAATTACATGACCGGCGAAACAGGAAGCCGATTTCACGTGACGAGGCATCGTAAGATGCAGTGGGCCAACAAAGAAAGAGGCCATCGCCTTTCGTTAACACCGTCCCTGTTATCTCCTTTCCCGGACACCCTCTAATTTTCCATTCTGCGACCGCCGGAGTGTGGATGTTCCGGCGATGACCACACACGCCGGGACGCATGAAAAGTGAAAATCCCCCTAGGTGAATGGACTGCTACGTCAGCAGTCGTAGAGTCGTGGGTTGCGCAATGCGTCTGCCTATACGCTCAAGGTCTCTATCAGCGGCTCGGAAATCCTCGGTTGTCCGAGCACGACTGCGAAAACACATTAAAACTGTAATGATTCTGTCGGCTCGTTATTTCCGACGATTGCTCGTTACATTATCCGACCGAGATTCTTCGAATACGGAACCCTAATTAACCCGAGAAAGTTCTAAGCCGGTTGCTCGTGGTCGTCTTTACCTGCGCCTCTATTCATTCCGACCCTCGATTTCGGGATAATGTCTTCACTATGATGGAAATCGCTCTTTGGCGGGATTATAGGTTTGGGGTTCGAAAGTACTCTGAGGACGAGCAACTAGGATTATAAATTTGGTCTAGCGGAATAATACTTTTCAAGAAGAGAAATACTCCAGTACATCTTCCTAAATGTTCTTAACTCTGGACTCCACGTTGACACAGTTAGGATTAAGAACTACATACCTCGTGGACTATTGAGGATTAAAATTTAGCTGAGTCAGTCGTGACTAATGCCCAGCAGGTTCAACTTAAAATTAAAAGTGAAGAACTCCTGTTAAAATGCAACACGAAATAATTCAGAGAGATAAATAATCCAAGGATGGAGGTCGCCGGTGGTCATTTTTCAACGCGGATTGATGCGTCGCGGCTGTTTAACAAATGGGTCAGAAGTGAAAGGGAGGCCTAATTAAACGCAAACGATTCGCGTAGATTCCGGCACTTCGTGAGTTTGAAAAGAAAAGTTGCATATTAACACTTTGCACTGTAACAACCCGTCAGACTCGTCACGAAGATTTCACGCATAATCTACCAAATATGAATGTCATTCGTTTCTTTCTGAATCGAAATAAAATATGAGGCTGCTGTTATCAAAATCTAGATACAACAGTAGAAGGTGTACAAGGAACAAAAATCGTCTCGTTGTATTAGAGAAATTATTAAGGACGAAAATGTAATGCTAATGCGCATAAACGTCTGCAAGGGTATACCGACCGATATAGAGCAGAATTCTGGAACACACTATGTATGTGGAATAATCTGAGCAGTCGGTCGGAGAGGAGCTGAAACATGTTCTTTTGGGCCTTTAATGAACACCTATCGGCCCCGGTGTCCAGGTCGGACGTGTATTTCCTGTCGGCCGAGGAATTAGCGTGGAAGGAACGTTAAGCTCGCGAGGTAGAATCGACGTCGCGTTCTTGACCGAGCAATTTGTAGGGTGCCGACCGATGGGGCCGGCCCCGGTCGTGTGTCTAACGCGGGTTTTCCCATCGGTGGAGAGTCCAAGAAAACGTCTCGAAAGGAGTGGCAGGCAGCGGCGGAAGGTCAGAGGGACAGAGAGACAGAGGGAGCGAGAGAGGGTCCGTGGAAGTAGAGAAGGAGGAGCCTCCGCGTGCCAAGTTCGCGGAGCAACTAGGCATTCTCGGCCCTCGGAGGGAAAAAGGAACGCGATGCGACCGGCAGACACTTGGTCGGCACTGCTGCGTTCGGCCGACTCGAACACAGGAAACAAGGTGAACGCCGCGTTGCAACGCCGGCAAGGTAAAAGTGAGCATTGTTGCGACTCGGCTCGATAACTGCGCCAGAACTCCGGCCACCGCTTGCGTAATTAATCGCACGCCTTTGTTGGAACACTTTCGAGAAACCCGCTTCTCTGTTAACGACCCCTTTACGGCCTTGCGACTCTGCTATTAGAGCCACTTCTGCTTTAAGTCAGTCTTTAGACGAGACGGTGAAACGCGTTGTTCGCGGTCACCGATTGACCCGTGGGGCGGCCACGAGTTTATCGCAAAACCGACTGCTGTTACTTACTTCGAGAGCAAAGAAGCCACGCCCACTCGGAACGTTCCATAAGAAGAAGGCAGGACGAGTAGCGTTGCATCTCTTCCTCTGGCGGTGCACGGTGCTCTGATCAAGCAGCGACTCATGGCCAAAAGTCAATTTTTATAATAAGGACATCGTCTGCTACGTGAAATACAATTTTAATTCATACTTTTATACTCATATAATTTTTAAGTCATTCCTCAAGAAACAATAGTCTGAGGTTGAGAGACGTTGCACAGACGAGGAACAATTTCCACGAACAAGTTCCTATGCAACTAGAATAAATTTCGTCCATATGCCACAGGTGTTCCAAAACATTTCCAGCCAGAGGGTCATCGTAATGGAAAAACGCCAATTAGAAAGTCTAATTTTCGTTTTAAACGGATCTCTGTTGCAAAGGGGACGGTGGTACCACGATTGCCTAGTTAATCCGCCTGAAGCATCTAGTCGAATTTCCTGAGAGCCACCCAGGTAACGTCTCGGTGTTTCCTTGTGCCTTTGCGTCGAGCTCGGCCTGACCCGGTCTGAAACTTAATTTAACGAGTTGACCACACGGAAACTCGTGGCTGAGTCGTCCTGCGACCGTAAGAACACTCGAGACGCGATCCCCACGATTCGTTTCTCTCTTTCTATCTCTCTACCTCGGTCTGTGCCAAATTGGACTTTGTGGGCCAACCTCTTGGCACACCGACGTCCCTTCCTCTCCTCCGCCCCTCACGGCGCTCCGCGCAAAGTGAAATTGGATTTAATGAATGAAAGAAACACGATACTCTTTCCCTCGTCAATTAGGTAATTCGATGTTAAACAGCGCGTTACAGTGCTGCGAGGAACATATCGCTCTTGGGTTTAAATGTTTTCATTGTTACGCCAACCGTGTAGAACAGGAAACGTGGCTGCTTTAAACGGCACTCAACGTTTTACGATAAAAATTTAATAAAAAAAATAAACCGTAAATAAAGTGCTGTGATTAGTGTCTATATTTTAAATCGTTTGAACTGCACAGGAATGGTTAAGTTTTTTTGGAAATGTACAGACATGTTTTATAAAGTATGCGAGACACGTTCCGCGTTTCTCTTCCTGCATGTTTTGTTTCACAAAGGAAATAAATTCATTTATCGGCGGCGCCAAAAATTCAGTGGAGCGCAACAGGTGCGTCGAGGCGTGTCCATTTTTCCAATAAATTGTTCGGCACCCGGACAGCGCTCGTCGTACAAGCTACAAGCATTTCTACGACTTTGTCCGGGATTTAATGGCAACGTGGCGTCATCAGTGTACTTCTTGCCGCGATTTTTTGGTGCGAAACGAGGCATGGGCACGCACGCACGCACGCCTGCCGAGAAACGCGAGGCAGAGACTTTCGGTTTCTGTACGGCCGGGCCGTGCATCCTGGTGCAGCCGCTGCTGGCCACTTTGTCATCGTGACGATGCGACGCGGCTCGCCAAGACAGGATCCTCTCAAGGTTATAAAATGGGCCGCCTCGAATCGAACCGCAATCTTCCGCCATTTAACTCTCCCGTGCGCCCTTGGGACGGCCAATGTAAAGCGGATTTCACAGTAATTGTGGTGCATTCAGGACGCCAATGAAATTCGGTCACGCAATCTGCAGAAAATGCCCCGGAAACACACGTCCAGTCCGATAAATATTTCTTTCTTCGCGGCGATTATGCGGTGCGGTGTGCAAAATGCGTGTGCTATTCACGCCGAAAAATGGCCGATTGAAATTTAAAAGAACATTTGAAGATTCGATTCAAAAATGAAATTATCAGGAGAAGCTTTGATGCATGTTTTACGTAATCGATACAGATTAATAATGCTTCAATGTTTTAGTAATTGTAGCTGGAATTTTATCGTTGACGAATGATCCGAAGTCTTTTACATTGCAGTGTATGAAACTGCAGTGTAAAAGAGGCAATTGTATCTGCTTGACAGTGTCGCCTCTTTCTCTTCTTTTCCCGTTTACAATATTTGTACGATATTGGCAAACAAATAGAGTCCGCAATGGCGGTGTTCGCGAACGGATTTCACGCGTGAAAAATGTGGCCGATGAAACATTTTGCTGTTCTGCGGACTCGGTTTCGAGCGAGGCTCGAAAGGGTGCAGACCGAGGGCAGCGATGCGGCTCGCCTTTACACTCGATCGCCTTCCGGTTTTTATTTCACTTTTACTCGACTTGCATGCCGTGCCGTTGCACCGGCGATGTTGCAGTCGACGAGGTCGCGAGCGCGCGCGACCAGGAGAGCGTCGAACTAATTCCAATTGAACAAAGTGCAATAACCGTTCTATACATACCGCGAGTTAATCGCATCGATCGGTCACAGAGAACTGGCGGAACGCGATGCGAACTTTGATTTTCGCTTGCGCCGAGCACGTGGTGTCAAACCGACCGTGTCTTAATATTCCGGGTTCCCTGGCAGATGGAAATGCTCCGCGTGCCTTGCAACGGAGGAATTCCGAAATAACGGGTGATCCGTTATCATCGATTCATTTGTATGTTCACGCTCTTTAAGTGGATAGACGAGGCTTAATTGTGCGCTTTTAAATTGAATCGGACATTTCAAACGCACTGGTCGGTTGAGTTTATATATAATTTTCCAGCGAGACACGCTGGGCTGCCTTCGGTTGAAAATCATTTGTTCAAGACATTTTATTTTTTAATTGGACTACGGCTTTTATTCATTCCTGATCAAATTCATCACATAGATGAAACGTTCAGGCCATTTCAGAACAATTATTTCCTATAGATTTCAATAAATAGACATATTATTTCACCACGATTGCATTAAGATCTGAATCCTGAGTTTCAATTCCTAAAATACTAATAAATCGATTGGCAGACCCGGTGCAAGAGGCTCGAACAAGGGTGGAGGATTATTAAAATCGAGAACAATTTGTGCACTCGTAAAATGCATATAATGGAACCAACGACGTTTAGCGAAGTCAAAGGCAATGCATAAAAGCGACGGCAAGCGGGGTTAAACAATGGTTCGATCGACAGAGAAAACGCGCACGGGGTTGCACGTGACTCACGGAGTCGGTGGTGTAAAAATGATAGCGTGCCACGTTTTCTCCCTTCTCCCGGTAGGATTTCCCTTCAAAGGGCTTCTTCCCTTGCGCAGGGCACGCGATGCTTACAAATTCCCGTCCCATTTATGTAGAGACGGTTGTCCAATGAACTTTAAACGCCGGTCGACGTTCTGCGGCCTGTTCGCAATTAAATTCGCGCAATTAGATCGACTGCGCCGAATCTTCTACGGTAATTTCTGGGAGCGATCGAAACGATTCGTTCGTTCGAAACCATTTATTTCGGATTCATTTATGTGCGCAACGTAATTATTTATCCGAATAGCTGACACATTTTTATCGTTTTCCAAAAGTTTCTTTCGAGCGAATCGTTCGATGGTTAGCAGTAGGATTGCGATTAAGAGAGGGCGAGTCGAGGAACAGGTTGCCAACAATATTTACTCGTGAGAGAAGCAGGAAAAATTACGGGGCAAGTCGGAGAGTCACGAGGGCACGCACACACGGTCGTCGTTCACCGATCGAATAGCAAACTCGTTCACCGGAGCAAAACCTTGAATTAGCGCAGAAGAAAATCACCGAGTATTCAGCCCCGGATTCTCACAGCTCGTGCACTCCCACGACCGGACTCTGTTTCCCTTTTTTTTCCCTTCCTCTTTCTCGACAGGGATCTCGGCGTGCCGCAGAGTTCACCTTACATGCAGACGATGCAAGAAAAATGCGTCGGCGAAGAAACCCCGCCGCGGCTAATTAATCGCCCGTTCTTTTCCGCCGAGTAAATTTCCAGAAAGAAAATTCAATTGAGTAATTCGTAGCTGTAAATGAGTTTCCAACGATGCTGACAAAGCGCGGAATTGCACACGGCATTATTTCATGGAGTACAAGCCTCGTTTATTAGACAAGCGAATAACTGTGCAATTCTTGGTCGAGTCAGTCGGTTTGTAATTGTGACGTTAATTACGAGATGGTACGCATTGCGTTTGAATAAATGCTCCGCGGGTGAAGATTCAATGGTGGTTGTTCTTAAATTGCGATTGTTTAACCGAAGCAACGGATGACTATTTTTTTAGCGGACTGATGTTCCAATTATTATGCGTTGAATACGCGAGAGAAATGTTAATGAAGGATCTTTTCTCGAATAAGCAAACAATGGTGCGACTCAAACTGAAATTATTGACTTCTTTAAATAAACTGATAAAATCATTTTCTTAAATTAAACCCGAACAAAATAAAATTGTCTACAAGACTAAGCGCTCAATTTTGGAACAGTTCGTCGAGACGCCCTTTACCGACTACTATCCCAGGAAGGATCAAGCAGAGACAGTTCTAAAACAGTCCACCTAAGTATCACAGTATCTCGGATCTTCCCGCAATAATTGGATGCACTAACGATCGCGCAGGCGGTTGCAGCAACACCCGACGAAAACACTCGAGAGCTTAGGGTACGTCGCAGCAGAGCGGCATTACTTAAATCACCGTAACTCCCACCGCATTGTTTACGCTCGATGAAAGAACGGAGAAGGAGACGCGCTGGTTCGGAACCTAGGGCAATCCTCCGGCATCCTTTTTCTCGTGCGAAACCACCCCCCGGAGGGAGTCAGGATAAGGACAATCGTGTAAAAGAGAGAGAGGGTACATCGACCCTCGAACACGTGGCACCACGAATTCAAGCCTGTTTCCTCGCAACCATATGCGGCCGGCTTCCTAGCTGCACTCCGTTTAGAAGTGCACTTCATTGCCGGTCCGGTCGAGCCGACGGGTGGTTATTTCAAGACGAACCCCCTGAAAAAAATGCAGAGAATTGACTCTCTCTTTCCCTCCCTCCCTCCTTCCCCTTCCCCTCTCCCTCTCTCCCTCTCTCTTTTTTCTCACTCGCTTCCCATCGCTCTCTTTCTTTTCCGGCCCCTCCGTCTCTCGCCCTTTCTTTTGTCTAACGCCGACCATGCTGACTCAGCCGGCGCTGAGACTGCCAATACTCCTTGGTCCACAATGTCCGAGATGCCGCGAAAATTCCTCCGGCGATTGTTGCGCGAAAGTTGAAAGCCCTGGCTGAAGAAGGTCTGGGGACCGCCGTTCACGAGTCCTGGGAAATTCGTTTTACAAGTCGCGCCATCAAAGTCGACGGGAACGGCTGCATTTCTGAAGAAGCCGTGCTGTTTGCTCGAGATGTCCACCGTAGAACTTGCGAATTTTTGATATACGCAGGGCTGGTTTGCTTATCAGGGCTTCGTTTGGCGAAGATTAGAAAGAAGACACCCCGAAAACTAGTTATGTTATGCTAAACTTAGTAATCCAAAAATCTAAATAGATAACTCCGTGCAGTCGTTTCTAAAAATATTGGTCTCCCGATTTGAACCGGATTTTCTACAAATAAGGTACTCGTAGTCGCTGGATTTACAGTAATGTTTAATGGAAGATTTTGAAACGATTTTAGTCGAGCAAGAAAATGGGATTATCGTGTTTTCAACTTCCTGCTCCTATCCGGTATAATATGGTCCATTATAGAACGTTATTTCCCGCAGGATTATACGCTGCAACGAATTCAGTCAACGACCTTTCTTGCGGCTCGGCCGCGCCATTTTCGGATACCTTGCTGGGAACTTTCGAGGGTCGTATCGGGTGAATTATGCTCTTATGCCACCTACCGTGCCGCTGACCGCGAACTTTAATTCGACCACTTAGGCCCCGCGATATTGACTCGAGACTTTTATCCGACACAGTGACTCGAAAATCTCTCGGATGATCGCTAGATTACGGATTTCATAAAACTGTAAGGGGGTTACGGATAATTTAAACATATTGATGCAATATTTTTTACATATTAATTTAACTTCTGCTTCTTACAATTGCTTCTTAAAACAAAAATGACAAAAGTATCCATAAAATTGGAAATTTGTTGTTCGGAAAAATGGTCGTAGTCGCCTACCAATATCAGCAAACAAAACTGGATCTCCGTGCAATCATCAACAGGAAGAACCCGGGGCGATGGAAGTGTGCAGAGAAGAAATTAATTCCGGGAATTGAAGTCGGGCCAAAGGAAATGAAAGGTTTAGCCAGCGAGAAACCCGCGTTTATTAAATCGAACCCGAAACGGAGGACACGCTACACAAAAATAGTGGCGCAAGAATAGTAACGGTGCAAGGGGAATGCACTTCGATAACAGCGAACGAGGCTGCGTTCGTAAGAGAACGAGGACGGCTGGCTGCGAGGCCAGAGAGAGAGAGAGAGAGAGAGAGAGAGAGAGAGAGAGAGAG
>NC_135779.1:502269-509321 GCF_028453695.1 Augochlora pura
AGAGAGAGAGAGAGAGAGAGAGAGAGAGAGAGAGAGAGAGAGGCCATATTCGCGGGCAAGATTTCATTTAGTTCGGCCGGCACTTTCTGAATTCTAGTCTCGACCGTGAACCTCGTTCATTTCGGTTGGCCACTGGCGGATAGCCAAATATCTTCGTACAGTGTCTGAACTGCCGGCGACTCGGAGCGCAGTCCGCAGACCCCTTACCTCGAATGCAATTGCGTTCAAGTGCATTTAGCCGCGGGTCCGACTCATGCAGCGATCCGTTCACGGCATCCCGCCGCGTTTCCAAGTCGATTTTCACTTCGATTCGATCGCACGATATTGGAACCTACGAAATCTCCTCTAACAGCGACCAACAGATTTTTTTTCGAACACTTCGAGTTGATGCAATTAATCCCCGAGCGCGACGATTGCACAAATCCTTGAACTGTATTTCTTATTCGAGTTTGCTTCGGTCCTCGAACGAACGAGTTGCTTCCCATTAAATTCTGCGTGATTCAGCGGTCACCCAATGTCTGAACAGCGTTCTTGAATTGATACGATCCGATTCTTTTACCCCGGGACTGTGTCTTTATATACGGCTAAACAGCACTCGCGAGAAGTGGCTTGCTCTTTTTCGTTGTAATGAGTTACGACGAGCGCCATTGTCGCGACGAAAGTGCACTCGAGAGCCCGTCTGGTATTGTGAGAATTAGTGCGACACCCGACGTTACATACGTCTACAATAGAAATATCAGTCGCCAGGGCGCATGATTACGAATTTTATGAGACCGCGCAATCTTAAACAATTATTCCGTCTTCACGACTTATTTGCTGGAAACGACTCATTTCATTTTATATGCATTGCCATTGGTAGGCGTGCTTTCATGGCTCTCGAATCTGTACGGAGCCTGACTAGTGGTCCACAATAAATTATGAAAGTAATTAACCAGACAAAGAGGGCACCCGTACTTTTTCTGCTCGAAGCCCCACTACCAACTAACGTCCCCACCCAACAATCGCACACCTTCATCGTCGGAAGAAAAATAAAAATGAAACTTTGAAAATCTTCCAAGTCTCGATTTTCCACGTCGTCAGCGTCCGAACTTCTTGGTAACTTTTTCCGCGGTGAGTTCCGAACGAAAAAGCAAAAAGGGGGCCGGCGAAAAGGGGGTGAGTTGGTTTTCCGTCGCCGAAACGATCGGCACGCGCGTCTTCTTTTTGCAAAGCGGCGCGGCTCGGCTCGGCGCGGCGCGGCGAGTAGATACGTGTCCGGGTTGCGCGCCCGATATCGATTCATCCCTGTAAAAAGAAGCACAGCACCGATGCGATGGTTTCGCGATTGCTCGTCACTGCTGGCTAGGGCACAGAGAGACGCGGTGCTTTGCCAATTCCGGCACAATTTTTCGCCAGCGTCGGCGTCGGCGTCGCCGTTCTGCTTTTGCGAGACGCTCTCCCCGTCGCGTCTCCGATCGTCGAGATGTGCAACGCGACGGGATGGGACGGGATGGGACGGGATGGGACGGGATGGGACGGGATGGGACGAGGCGCGGGACCAGACGCTCGGATTCGACCGGAATGGTGATTACCGCGTTTCACGCGCAAACGTTTCCTTTTTCCCCTGTTCCACGATGTACACGAACACTTACCGGAAAGACGATGTCTGCCCTTTGAGCGGTGCCAAATTCCGCTGGCGGACTTCGTGATGCGGATGCAACGATGAGAGAAGAAACGCTGGAAGACCGAGGTAGAAAGTTTCGCGAGCAAACTGAAACTTCCTCGCGCGGAACACTCCTTCGTTATTTTTATCCAGCTTTGGATAGCCGCTCTTCTGATTTCCTGGAAAAATACAGTCAAATGCGACCCAAGGATCCAACACGTAAACGTGTTCATGTATGGTGTAGAGAATAATTTCAATTATATTCGAAACGATTGCGACATTTTACGATGATGAAACAAAAATCTGTACAAGGTAGAACTAAATCGCGATGTTAAATCGTTTTGCAAAGTTGCACGAATGATTTCATTGTCTCGAGATGAAGGTCTGACTGTTCGACAGCCAAATCCAGCGATGTTTTTGGTCTCCCGTCTATTTTCTCTTTGGAGAAGGTCCGCGGCGAGTGGTAATTTTACAAAAGGGAATCCATGGTTGTTGCAAGGTGTTCGAGTAGAAGGATAATTGAAGTTGATCCCTAGAACAAGTAGAAGCCGGAAGGAGGCCGGTGGGATAGAAAGTTGATGAACGCTCGAAGCGTGGCACACGTGCTCGCCGTCACATGGCGTTCCGTTCCTAGTTCCTAGTTGCTAGTTCCGCGGCCCGTGGCACGAGGAATTAGAGGATTTCGTATAATCGCGGTTTCACTTTGATTCGGGCCGTTTCACGCGAGATATCCCCCCCGATAACCGGCTCGGGCCTCCGCAAAATGTTGCGCATTGCGTCTTACAACACGCAGCGCCAGCCATAGCCGCCTCCCCCTCCGCGGCGGGGTGCAATGGCACTCGCTGCACTCACTGCAGTTTGCAGGTGGTCAACCTCGTGCTTTTCACCCGCTTGGTTCGTTTTTACGTGGCCGGTGATTGTCGATTCTCTCCGCTATGAATCGTTTAGCCGGATCTCGCCGCGGTCGTTGCATGTAGAAAAAGCGCATGCCACCCGCGATCGTTGCATTCATCGAAATTAGACGGGTGTTAGGTGATTCGCGGTATTATTATGTCGTTTCGAAGTCGTCAAGACTTCGCACAGAATTCACTAGATACGCGGTCGCCCAAAACCGAATAATTAGGAAATTAATGTAGACACAAGATGAATCGAATTTTCTGTCTCTCGAAGAAATTTATTTCTGACAAAAAGAGGCTTGTTTTGTTAAAAATTGCGAGTTGACAGGTGAGCCGAAGAATCGACATGTTTTAAATGAGACGAGGTGAAGCGAAAGCTTGTTAGAATACAGTTGTAGCATCATCCCCTTGAATACGTAAGAGTTGAAACGTTATGCGGCGGATCGAATCTCATTATCGGATAAGCTGCGGCGCGAGTGGATCGTAAGATTTCTGCACCTTAGACCGTGCAAAAATTTCTGAAACGTAGCTAAAACAAACGAGATCGACGCAATCAAATTTCCGCCACTGCGGACAACGGTTCCGTTGAAACATGAAATTCTCTTCGCGACCCGTTGCAAGATTATCGATTATGCATTTGCTGCACGAACCGTCGGGCATGGTGGCATCAAATTTTTACCAGCAGGGAAGAAAAATTGAAAGAGTTTCTGAAGCCGGAACTATAACCGTAAGAAGAACTATAGATTTCTTTGGACAGTAGGTAGACGAGTTATACCGCGCGAAGAGAACGCGTTCTGCTGTTGCACATTGCCCGTGAATCGCGCGATCCGTCATCGTCCGAGCTGATGCAACTGATTATATGGTCGAGAAAAGTGTTGTTTGCACAGTTCAACCGATACTTGAGCAGATAATGGCTGATTATACTTGTCCTGAAACGTCTGCCGACGACGCATCCTACTCAACAAGAAAACGATGGTGGACTCGATCCAACGCCGACGAAACGATGCCTTTCGTCGCCGGATGCTTCGGAGCGTATCCACGGAAAGAGAAAGCTCTGATTACAGAACTGCAATTAAAACGGAAGATTGCTCGAGCATTGAACGCGACTGACGGTCTTTGAAAAAATACTTGTTCACCACCGATATCTCTCGCTCGAAATAAATGGAAATAGTTGCGCATTGATTCGAAGAGAAAATGCTGCACTAATTGGAGGAGAATTCTGGCGCTAATTTAAGAAATATTCCGGCACTAATTTGTGGAGAAATCTTGCATTAGTATGCACCGCCGAGCACATACACGTGTCCAAGATAAAAAAAAAACATTTATTCGCATGAAAAAAATAAAAGTCAGATCATTTGTCAACACATCGAAAATAAAAAGCGGTCGTTTGTCGACGCGCGTTGAGAGAGGTCGAACTCGTGGATAAATTCGTTGCATCGGCAAGTGCCCCGTTTCTCCATCGCCATCGCCAAGAATCTTCAGAGAAACGCGGAGCACTTAGGGTGTTCATAAAAATTGATTATTTATCTTTGCCAGCTCATTCCGGATTTAAAATATTGCCCCACCTCACGACGAAGTCCAAACACTTCGAAACGAACGATATATCACGAGGCGTAAAACATCCTCCCGCCGTTTGCACAGCTGCCGAGGAAGTTACTTTCGTCAGGGATGATCGTTTCACTGGTGCACCGATGATCTCGGTGTTAACGATTTAGGTTCCATCCCGATCGTTTCTCTGGCGTAAATATCCCTGGATTAATTCGGGGTAATTGACAGCGAAAGAGAATCCGGCTATTATGTCAGTCCGAAAAAAAGGAACGCCTTAATAACTAACCCACCACCATTTCACAGCCATTAGCTCGATGTAATTGTCGATTTCGAATCAGATGCAAACGAATTTACAGCTGATTAGAAATCGACAATTACATCGATTGCCCGAGTCTCACCACGTGGAGGTTGCTGTGACTGGAGACTCGGAAGGGAGTCAGAACGAAGCCGGCATTCGTTATGGCTCCCTCCCTTTCACCGGTGAAATAATATGTCGAGTACTATTGCGGACCAAAAGTGGATCGATGGAGAAGCCGTCTAACCACTGGGACCAAAGTGAATCAGAGCAGAAGGTTCTGATTCTTTCAAAAAGAAAATCAAAAACGAGCCGGAGCAGAAGACCCCGACTCGAGCGAGGGTGACGCGACGCGAGCAATACTTGCACAAGCCTCGGAATTCCGCAGATATCATTATTCGACGAGGTATCAATTGGAATGAGCAGCCAATCGCGACATCCACCTACAACGTTGAACATTCTCCCCCTGCACCCTCCCCCCAATGAAGGGGTTACGGGCGTCTTAGATGCCGAAGCGAAGGGAGAATGTCCACCGCTGCAGGAGGATGAACGATTGGATGCTCAAACCGCATGATAACTCGCCGAACAAGATGATCTACGAGACTCCGAGAGATTGCGCAAGCAGGACCACCATGGTTGGGCCGAAAATTGACAACGAATGTTGAACGAGCAAAGCTAAGGCAATAATACTTGACATACTTTTAGCGATTCGGGAAACTCGGGGACGCTACACCCCGTGCCCCCCACGGGGCATGTCCCGTGGGACGGAGGCCCCTGAGTGATCTTAATACTACTTAGAAAAGACGCAATAATTAACAAGTCGCACGCATCCCACGGCGAATAATGACCTCACGGTGGATGATAATCCAAAGGTGGATGATAATCAACTTAATAATTAACGCACGACTTAATAAATAACGCAACACTGGCATCCCTCGATGATATTTCTGCAATTTTGTGGCATGTTATTTCCTCCGCATTGGCTAAAACTGTCTATGGGTTTAAGTAATATAAAATACATATAAGTAAGAAATAAAAAAATACATAAAAATAAGAAATGAGAAAAAATGATGTGAAAAATTCGACAGAAATGATGGTCCACTCGATATGCATTCCAAAAACAAACGCGCGAATGGACCGTGCTTGCGCAACACTATTTTAAGAAACAGACATTGCTATATAAAAGCAAACGCGGTCAGTGCATTTTTTGTCGTGATACTAATTTATTTCATTGAAAATGGTGAACTCCCGTGCACTTTGATCTATTTTCACGGAACGCTAAAAGGAACCCGTCGACGATGCAGCAATCCTTGGATCGGCTACCCGCAGCGTGGCATTTATTTCGTAACTCTAATGCAACGCGTTGCAATTTTCGCGACTCTAAGACAACGCGATTTAAATCGCAATGCTAATAACTATTTCGCGAACTTGTAATTCGAATTCGACTCGCGACTCTAAGAAAACATCGCGAATGCCACGCTGCGGTGCGTCGCAGCTCCGGCATGGGCCCTGAAAAACGAATGCAGCTACTGCAACGCGATCATTTACGTGACGCTAACTTTGAAATTGATTCAAAGACAAATACTCTAATGCAAAAATCGCGGTTTGCCCATCCGAGCTGTTCGTTGGGACGGCGAGGGGCCTGTCCATTGTTGCGGCGTCGGCGTGGGCGTCTGGAAATACGAAAGTGAAGCTACTTGCAACGCGATTATTTAAACGCAACACTAACACAACGAACAGAAATGCAAAACAGTTACACTGATCCTTAAAAGCAGCTGCTTTATCGACTTTGAAAAATTTAAGGAAATTTGCAAGTTCGAACGCGATCAGTTGCGCAACGCCAAGTTCAATTTCTGTTCGAACAATTGACTGAAGCAACGCGTGATTAATTCGCAACGCTATGGCAAGTCGCGGATGCGCCCACCCGAGCCGATCGTTGCAGCAGCAGCATGGGCGTCTGAAAAGTCGAAAAGCAAAACTACTGCAACGCGATTGTATCAACGCAACGCTAATTCAACGAACAGAGATCCAAAAGACAAGTTTTCAAAAGCAAATAGACTTTGAGAAACGTTAAAAATTGATCAAAGCAACGCGAGATTCTATTTATTCGCAACGCTATATTTAAAGTTACTATGCATAAGAAACAAGATGAAATCGCGATTATTTCATACGCAACGCTACGCTTTAGAGAATTTATTTCAATAGTAATGGAAATCGTGTCTATTTTATTTAGAACACTAATTTTTATCTCTGCTCAAAATTGATTAAAGCAACGCGTGGTCATTTCGCAACGCTACTTGCAAATCGCGGACGTGCCCATCTGCGCTGATCGTTGGGGCGGCAAGGCCTGCCCATATACTACTACTACTACCACTACTACTACAACAATTACAATTTTAACAAACGAGTACAGTGACAAAGTGGTAACGACATTAGGGTGGCCTCTCTCAACAGTTTGTCGGAGAGGCCTCTTCGGCATTTAGCCTCTTCTTTCTTCGGCGAATCGCCTGATGAACCTAGAACCCTACACGTGCTCCGCAGCTAGTAGAAAACCAACGATTTCCGAAACAAAGTAACAATGTTTCGGAAAAAGACGATAATCCTGCTGGTGCAATGGAGCCGGTATCGTTTCGTTTCGAAAGCCCTAATTCCCGCGCGTACGCGTTCGCGA